>NW_015388906.1:40389-138622 GCF_001527695.2 Protobothrops mucrosquamatus
TAAACATTAAAAAACAATCAAATAAAACTCTAAGCATATAACTAATAATAATCTATCCATCTTCCCCAAGTCACACTTAAAATTAATCTTGCAAATATGCGGAAATCTTTACCATTTCTTCAAGACTTAAACATAATAATATCCTTAATTATAATAAACATTATAAAATTTACTCATAAACTAAAAAATATTTATCACTCTCTAACTTTCTCTGAATATAATCTACCCATCTTTTCTAAAATTTAAACAACAATAATCTTACCACTATTATAACATCAACATCACATTCGTCTCTTTAAAATTCAAATCCCATAACAAAGTACGAATTATATCCCATATATCCAATCAATTATTTTACAGTCTTTAACTAATTTTATGAATTCTCATTATATAAACTCTATTCAAAATACAGCTCCTTATAACTAACTCCCTTAATCAAATTAATCCTTTAACATAATATAAATTCATTGCAAACTTTTTCAAATAATGAAATATTCTCTTTCTTTTATACAGCAAACAAGCGTTTCTGAGCAAAAATATGGTTTTCGTCCTTTGGCATCTCACAGACTGTGTGAGATGCTATTGAATTGTATGTGGTATTTCGGCTATTGCTAGGAAGTGGGTTTTTTTTGGGAAAAGTAGCAAAGACTAAAGAAAGGGGTTATTTCTTATATAGGTGTAAAAGAGCAGTTATGCAAAGTGCAGTAATGAACCGAGGAATCGACAAAGATTCTAGGTCCCTTTAAAGCAGTTGTAGACCTTTGTGTTTCCACAATAGCAACATTGGAAGGCTGAGCTATTTGTTTTAAATTCAAATGTACCTAAAATGATTGCCAAGTAGATAGAATACCTGTCTTATCCATCTTCCCAGCATATTAAATGCCGGAGCCTGTAAAGGAAATATTGGCTGGTTTTATTCATTTATTCAATTTATATGTCTGCCTACTGGATATAGAACTCGGGGGGGGGGAGCAAGTTAAAAACAACAGTAAAAAACATTACTAAAAACTAAAACTTATCAAATCTGGCCAGCATGCTTATCTACGTCAGTTGCTCACCCAATAGCCCAGATCAAATGTGAATGAATTAAATTGGAAAGAGGGTATTTTTTTTTCAAATTTCCCCCTTCTCTTCATTAAAGCAGATTGCTGAGTTTTGTCCTGTTCTGCGGGGCAAGAGGACCCACATCCTTGCCCTTTGTTCTCTTCCAGTTCAGACTGATAAAAGTAATAATAGTGGAATTCTTTCAAACTGCTGCTGGTGGTTTGAGGAGTAAACGCTGGTGTGAAAATATCCAGAATTAGAATGAGTAGATATGTTTAGTGAAGAGATTAGTGACAAAATAGTAGACTAACACCTGACATTTCAGAGAAAGTTGTTTTAGAAAATGTTTGCAAGGCAAGTGTCAATAATACTAATGTGGTATATGAACTACATTACATTGTCTTTCTAATAATTGCCATAATTAGTGTGTTGCAGCAAAAACAAAACAATATTGATGTTTTGTAGCAGCTTAAAGACTAATATATCTATTACACCAACGTATTCCAGTTTTGCATAGTGGTGAGTTTAAATTCAAGCTGCTACTACCTTTATCTAGTGCAGTGTTTCTCAACCTTGACAATTTTAAGGCATGTGGACTTCAACTCCCAGAATTCCACAGCCAGCATTGAAGTCCACATGCCTTAAAATTGTCAAGGTTGAGAAACACTGATCTAGTGTATGAAAATGATTACTAAAGGTATTTTATATATATTTCAAAATGTTCTTTTCTTTTGCTTATTGAAAAATCTCCAATTGTACAACAGAAAATGGGGAGGTAGAGATAGCCTTCTCAGAAATACCGTATCCTTTTATTATTTCCCAAAGCGCAGAAGCTTTGAAGCAAGTGCTTGCTTGTCTTGTTAAGCCGCTGACGAGTTGCTTTAGATTCACTCGCTAAATTTAAACCTGTGGTGCAAAGGTTGTTTTAATTCCCCAAATAAGTATTTATTCTTCCTGCCTGAGAACTGTATGAGCTTGTCCCTATCAATTCATAAGTTAGCATTATTGAATTGCAAGAAATCACGTAGCGGATTTGAGAGAAGTTGGTCCTGGGCTAGTCATACAGTGAATGAAATTTTAAATATTTAAAAAAATGCAACTACCCTTTAGATTCTAATTTTGTGAAATGTATGGCTCACCTATGGCAAACAGACAACATAATGCCTCAACCTTTTAACATCTCCCCTGAAAGCTGTTTTGATCTCAGTGGAAGGCTATTCCAAAGGGGACTGTATTATAAGATGTCGCATGACTCCAGAATTGGAGGCCACTTAGCACAGGGGATGCTCCTTTGGGGCTAATGGTAGTTTCTGGGTAGTCTTAAAGGACAGTCCCAGATGTCTGTGAAACTGTGTGACATGAATATATTGAATAAACATATGTCTTTCTTCTTTCACTTTAGTCCTGAGCAAAATCCTTTTTCTGAAGCTACAGATTGGTACTGTGGGGAAATCTCCACAACACTAATTATGACACTTTTCAACTAGTACTTATTTTTGCAATTTTGAGACATTAAATATCAAGAGGCATTTTAAAGTTGTATTTTGTCTGAATTGTTGTACAGAATTTGTGTGCCCTTAGGCTTTTAAAACCACACTCTGTGCCATAATACTGAAGCGAGTATACAAATAAAAACAAAGTTAATTTAAATGAAAGACAGGACATGGTCCATGGTGCTATGTGCTTATCCCTCTAAGCTGTAATCTCCGAATCCTTCAACCATGGAACATCATTTCCCTATAAAGCTGTATTTTAACCTGGTGATAAAAAACTAACACAATATGCCTGGGCATGTCTGACCATTGTCCTGCTTAAAAAACCTCAATAGGTAACCTGTTGGCTAAGACTGTTGACATAGTCTACTTCAAGCCTAATTATAGTTTGAAGTTACAGGGTCGTGCCCTGTTATTTCATCTTGTACGATGGCCTGATCACATAATATATATACACATATGTTTAAAAAGTTGCCTTCTCATAAGATTTTTGGAGATTTCATCCAAAGATCTTGTGCAACAATGCTGAGATTTCAGAAACTTTGTAAAATAACTTATTTTTTTTTATTGGGGAGCTATGTATATTAGAAGGAGGGATACCTCTCTTGTCTGCGACAGGCTTTTATCTCAGTTTGTTTATCTAAAGAATTCTTGAAGGTCATATACCTTTAACCAAGATTTTGGGAAAATATGCTATTTGCATGTACTTGGCTGCAGCTTGAAAACATAAAATATACTACACATATCATTTATTTATCTTAAAAACAGAAGTCACCCTGTGATACAATTTGTCTTGATAGAAATATGTGCTTTTTAAACTTGTCCTTCCAACATTATGTAATTGAGCAGCTAGTATAAAGGGAGAGTCTAGATTAGAGCTTCTTAAACCCTGTTCTTAATTAATTTGTGTAATCGCAAATTGATAGTGATATGTGAGTGTTTATAGTTATATGTCCGCAATACATTTAGTTTAGATGCTTAGTTTCATATTTTTCAAGGGATGGAGGCATATGGACATTGCTTGTTTGTTAATTTTTACTCTTAAAACATTTATACAGAAAGAGAGGGGTAAAATTGTCATGGATCCCAGTAGGAGTGTGATTCTGCAATATAAAAAAGAACTTTTCACAAATGTGTATCATGCTTATATCAGATAAGCAGAAACCCAGCTGCGATCTTTAAGAGTAAATCCCATTGAACCCAACAGCAACATATAAATCATACAGTATTCATGTTACATGGTTTTTGACCTTGGTTGCAAAACTCTTTTCTCTCCTACTTTACTAATCAAGTGGGGGTTGCACAAAAGCATTAAGGAGAGACAAATTGGAAAATGAATGAGAGAATGCTTTCATATGACTAACCCATGACATCTATCCTGACTCAGTTACAATACTTAAGTTCCACATTTGGTTATAGTAATGTGAACCTACTGCCTGTCTAAGTTTCTTGGAGGCTGTTTTCGTTGTAAATTAACCTTAAAACCTAGTGATGGAGATTAGTAGCGCCATATCTTAAATCATTTTATTGCAGACACTTGCTGATTTAGTCTGAGTCAACATGTGCGTGGAAATAGGTCTGTATATCACTAATAAGGTGAGAATATAGAAAAGCTGCTACATGCACAGTTACTCAGATTAATTCCCACTTCGGTAGAATGAGAATGTAAAGCTGACTGATAAGGATTACTATTATTAACAATTTTAAAAAATGCCGGTCATTAGATTTTAAGCCACACAGTATCATTGGGATGTTTTATGTACCATAAAATATGGACTGGACCTCCTTGTGTACAGGCAGTCGTTAACTTATGGCCACAGTTGAGCCCAAAATTTCCATTGCTAAGCAAGACAGTGAGTTTTGCCCCATTTTACAACCTTCCTTGCTACCGTTGTTAAGTGAATCACTGAAGTTTTAAGAAAAGTAAGTTAGTAACACGGTTGTTAAGTGAATCTGGCTTCCTCATTGATTTTGCTTATCCAAAGGTCACAAGCACATCATAAATACATGCCAGTTGCCAAATGTCTGAATTTTGATCATGTGACCATGGGGATGCGGCAAAGGGCGTAAGTGTGAAAAAATGATCATAAGTCACTTTTTTTAAGTGCCGTTGTAACTTTGAACGGTCACTAAATGAACTGTTGTAAGTCGAGGGCTACCTGTATTTATGTATTTTTTTTCATCTTATTTTCCAAAAGTTAATTTCTGGATTGTTTCTTTATGATACCTCCTCAAGGCATCTTATTTCCAGGATTGAAATGGACAAAACAGGCTATAGGCATGCAGCTTTTATAGAATTAAGTTTGGCAAATTATTTCTATTATTTCTATTTCCTTTCCAGTCAAATCTGACTCGAGAGGGGCGATGCTCACCTCCATTTCTTAGCCAAGGGAACCAGCATTGTCCGAAGACACTTCCATGATCACGTAGGCAGCATAGCTGTATGCCAAGGCATACACCACACTATTACTTTCCCACTAAAGTGATACCTATTTATCTACTCACTCGCATGTTTTTGAACTGCTAGGTGGGCAGGACCTGCGGCAAGTAACAGGAGCTCACTGCATTGCATGGCACTCGAGTTTTGAACCTGGGCAGTCAATTTTCCAGCTGACAGGCTTAGCATCTTTAACCACTGAGCCATCGCGCCCCTGTATTTTTATAGTAGTTCTTGTAATATATAAACTGTAGTTCATAGCAGAGTTTGGAGCTTATGCTCTTTATCTAGATTCAGTCCTTAGCATCTCCAGTTAGAAAGGCTGAGGAAAATTCAATTTTCTAGGGATGGTGGGAAATTTCTGCCAACCAGAGTGGACAAATCAGGGCAATGTGGACCCCTAGTTCAATCATATTAAGTGGCCTCATATGTTCACTGCAATTTTTAATGTTTAAAAAAGGTGAAAAGTGTTTGAATGTGTCCAAGGTATACTGTATTTGCCACAAGGGCCTGTTTGTACCTATGGATAAGGCAAACACGTCAGCAGACCAATTAAATGCGATTATGTGCATTCGGTTCTGTATATCAGGCTATTTATACCTGTATTTCTCTCCTCTTGTTGTTGAAAGGATATAACTGAATGCTGGAATACTGACTGTTGTGCTTTTTTCCCCTCCTGTCTTTCTTCTTCCTTTCTTCTGTCTTCAGTAGAGCATGCGCCATTTTGAACATTCTCGGTAAAGTAATCCGATATTGATGTCCCTTTCCTTAAATGATATTTCAGAGTGTGAGAATATCGATGCTGAAAGGAAAAAATATGAAACATTGATTTAAATAATTTTCTGACTTGTGTTAAAAGGCAGATTTTCCCCACTACCCTCCCTGTTTCTAATGGATCAAAGTTGCATCTGCTATTATTTAAACAAATACTTGAAATAGTTACCGTATTTTTTTTTTACAAAACACTTTATTAACTCCTCTTTAGCTTTGTTAGTATTAGTATTATCCAATATTCAATCAATTTGAAGTAGATGCTTTCTTCAAATAAACATACAAGCAAACAATACTATACACTGCTAGCATTTTAAAAACAATGTTTTTTTTCCCCTAGCCAATTGTAAAATAAAGCCAAAGAGGAGCTTAGGGAATTACAGCGGAAAAAAAAACTAGAAGAAAAGAACAAACAACTTCCAAAGAAGCCTTTCCTCTAGTCTAAAATGTTAAATTTTTTAAAAGATTAATCCAAAATTATAAAATGTCAGAAATAACGATGGAGGACCAGATTGCAAGGACAACTCAGTATATTTTGGTGTTTCCCATAGAAAAGATAAATGGTACCACATCATAGTAAAAAGATCTATAAGTAATTCAGAGTAAAAAGCCCACTTAACTGTACTAACTCGCTTCAAGCAAGCAGTGTTTTTTAACTTAACTTAACCCATCAGGGTACTTCCTATTCTTCCATAGAAATTAGTAAGTTTTAGCAAAAGAGTGGCATTGTTAAGCTCCTATCAGCTAAGGAAATTGCTTCTTGCAGGAATACAAAATTAACTTAGGGATATAGGGACATTGGAACTGCCCTATCAGTTATGGAGCAAATATTAATTTGCAGTTTTAAATGCTTTTTTTTAATAGATCTCAGCTGAATTACTGAAATTTTGTAAATCTTTATGAAATAACTGGGCAAATGAATAATTTAAAATGCTCTTTAGATACATTCTCTCTTTGTCTAGAAAAACATTTTAGATGAAATGGTATCTAGGAATAGCGGTTGAGAAGGTATTTAACAGCCTGAGCAATTCATTTACTGACACAAGCATTACGTAATGAGGGAAGATTCAGGTACTTCCAGCTATCCTGTTCAAGTAAACATATTGTTTCCTGGTATTGCAGGAGTTATGTAAGATACTTGGGGGAATATTTTTGCTGTAGGACTGGGTTTCCACACGAAGGCAATTTACATCTTGAAAGCAAAAGATGTACTCTCCTTTGTTAAGGAGAGAAGAGCATAGATTTAAAGGAGCTAAACATTAAACATGGTTTCTGGGATGATACGGTTTTGGTAGAGGGAATGGAACACTATTAGCTTTGGGGAGTTTTTGTTTTGGGGGGGTTTAGGAGTACTCATTGGGTTCGGTGACATAGAGGAACATTTTACTTTTATAAAAAATGTCACATGTGAGTAAGGATGTGCTGTTCAGTGCTGGTGAAGCCACGGCAACCTTTGTTCCTGATGGGCACTCCATGCACAGTTTACTAGTGAAATGGTCAGATTTGCTAATGGAAAGCATAGCAACAAAATGTCACTAACTTTAATAGCTTGGGATCTCTCAACTGTTTCCGTTTTTCACTTGAAAAAGACCACTCAGGTTTTGGGCTAGAAAAACTGTCCTTGGAATAAAATCAAGGTTAGTAAAGGAAACATTGGTGTAAGACCATTGTTAAATAGATGCCCCAATAACTTCATCATATAACTGGAAAGTGGTGGGAAAACTACCATTCATTGCACTGTCATTTGTGATCCGTAAACTTGGCACTGAGTTCATATTCATATTTTTTTTTAATTTCTATCCTGAGCATACACTCAGTTGACTTTTATTGCAGCATTTTACATGGACATTAATTCCTGTTTAGCTCGTCTTAACAACACAGAATTCACACTCTAATAATTATTAGAAAGAGCTTCACATTTATAAAGCTTATTTACCGGAAGATGCACTTCAAAGACATTTTTTTAAAAAAGACAGGGTCACTCACCGTTCTCAACAGGTTGATCAAATTTGGCTCATGTAACAGAAGAGTTACTGCAGTTGGGATGATGAGTACCTAAAAACAGTGCTGATTTAACAGGCCTCCTTCAAAGTCTCTTGCCAGGATTTAGTCTCTATACTGAGAGGCTGTTTGAGGATTTTTTTAAAAAGATATTTTATCCTGCTTTTATTATTTTTATAAATAACTCAAGGCTGCAGACGTGCCTAATACTCATTCCTCCTCCGATTTTCCTTACAACAACTTTGTGAGGTGGGTAGGGCTGAGAGAGAGAGAAATTGCCCCACGTTACCCAGCTGGCTTTCATGCCAAAGGTGGGACTAGAACTCATAGTCTCTTGGTTTCTAGCCTGTTGTCTTAAACATTTGACCCTGCCATTATAATGCCTTAGAAAGAGCTGCTCTGGGAAAGAGTGGATCTATAGGAAACTCCTTTACTTAACTGGGTGATCTGCCTACCCTGGATTATTTTTATATTCTCATGTGAATGTAATTGATAAAAGATTCCTCCCCTCCCCCCCCAGATTTCTTTTAATAAATAATACCGACTTACTGTACATGAGAAAATAAAAATTTTTATTTTCTCATGAAGATAATTCAATTAATCTTTAATTCATGAAAAGTCCTAAAGCTTTGGTATTATACTTAAATAATTTCTTTCCTGAGCAATAGAACTGCTCTTTAAAGTTCATTCTGAAAATTACCTACCTAGGCCCATATTCCCAAACTGAGACAAAGATTCATAGATTTGAACATGTTATACATGGGAAACAGTTTTCTATAAAAAATTATTTTGAAATAAATCCTTTTTCTTCATGAATCCTGTCAGTCAGTGTTTCTTCAGATTGCAGAATTCTTAAAAGAATTGCATTGCTGAGGTTGAGCAACACTGCCCCGAATCAGATGTAAATCATATATAATGTTCATATTTTTCCTTACAACATGGTTTTATGATACTGTAAGCTGTCAAAGTCACTTGATAGTGAGATGGGTGGCAATTTAATTTAATTTAATTTTTTAATTTAATGATTGCAAGAACTGACTTTCATAGGTTTATAGAGAAAAAGAATGCCAATTTTAATACAGGAAGATCTTTTATTAATCAGATAAATTATAAATGCAGTTAACTAGTAGTTGAGATACTTAGCCTTAAGCAAATATCTACATACAATTGGAAACTGAACAAGTTTAGCTTATTCTGAAATTGAACCGCAAGTTGTTGTCAAATGGTATTAAAGTAAAGGATGCACCCTAAAACTTGATATCTATGATATATCCACTTTATAGCTTAGCTTTTCTGTCTAAGAATGGGATCAGGTGTGAAATTTCTCCTTCAGTGATGAAAGTTTATGAACATTTTATAGAGATCTATAATCAAACAGTACTGTAACCTACATATGATCAGTCAGGTCATGCAAGTGGTGAGCGAATAAGGAATTGTGGCAGCAAATTTTTTCAGGAGAATGTCAGAATAACTGTGAGCTGAAGATTTAAAAAAATGTGGGCCACAGCAACAGGTTGCCTATCCTAAATAAATAAATCTATAATAGAATGGCTGGAGCTATTTGCTGCTAAAGGAGATGCCGCCAGTTACCAAAGACTGGACAGAGTTTTGGGTATTGCTTAACTAGAATCTTTTATCTCTTAATAGAGTTCAGGTGAAGCTTTTGACAACATTGTAGATTATACTAGATTACACTACTGCATGGTTACGGATAGTTCTAAAGAGTTCACAAAACTTTCACCATATTAAGAGTTGTACAGTATGTTGTTTTTTTTAAATACCTGCACTCTTCTGCAGTATGCCATTACTCCTTGTTTTAAACCTTCTTTGCTTTTACGTTGTATGATTTTCTACCTCTTTTCTTTTGTGTATTGAACTTCTCCAGATCATGCTTCTGTTGCCCATCGTTTACCAGCAGCATTTCCTTCAAGTTCAACTCTTTATAACTCTTGTCTTTCTTTCTAGCAGGTGCCTCAACAATTCCGTCACCACCAGCAGCTCCAGGTCCTCCTCCTCCTCCTCCTCCTCCTCCTAATTTGGATGTGCCAACCCACCCTGAGCTGCAGCCTGTCAACAGCACAAGCAGGAACGCCTTACTCAGTTCCATTCAGAATTTCCAGAAAGCTGCTTTGAAAAAAACAGAAACCTGTGACTGCAGTGTTCCCAGAATCAGCTGAAATTGTTTACAAATCAAATTGGATATATTTTCTGTTTCTGTTCTCAGAGCCGGTTTTCCTGTAATAATTTGATCTAGCCACTCTTTTTGTTTAGAGTCATTTCAATCTTTTCCCCCCTAAAAATAATATAATTGAATAACTTATATCAGAATCCTTGAAGGGTGAAAAGATCCCATTTAGAGATTTATTTTGTGGAATCTTTTTGGGACAGATATTATTTCTTCTGATAAGAGTGACCATTTATATTCTGAGGCTTGCTTTCCAAAAAGACTGAACTATAAATCCTGGCCCATCGATGTTAGCTGTGCTATATGTCAAGTTAGTTCAGCTATGCTGAAAAGCATGGCAGTGCTGAGAATTTTTTTTTGCCCTGCAAAACGCAGGTAATCCATGGATTATTCAAAGTCTAAAAGTACAGCTCCCAGTACAACTCAATTTAGAAAGAAATTATAATGCGATTAGACTTGGGGGTTAAATTGGATATCAAGCTATTTACATATGCAGGGTTTCCATTAATTCAAATTTAACCTCAATGTATGATTTATTATTGGGCTGGGTGTTTAAAAAAAAACCTACGTTAAGTTTAATGTTTTAGTGGGAAAATGTCATTTTTCTGATTTGTTGAAAATCTTAAAATTGCACTTTAAGGATTAGTAATCCATTTTTAAAGTCAAGTATGTGTCAGTGTTTGTTCCTATGCAGATAATGTCATTGTGTAGAAGAGTTCATGTAGTCTGAAAAATATACTCATATTTTTATTANGGCGGGCCGCAGCGGGGCGTTCGGGAGGCCGCGGGGGGGTGCGGCGGGCCGCGGCGGGGCGTTCGGGAGGCTGCGGCGGCGGCGGCAGCGCGGAAGGGAGGCAGCATTCGCTCCATAAGACGCACAGACATTTTCCCCCATCTTTTGGGGGGGAAAAAGTGCGTCTTATAGAGCGAAAAATACGGTAATTCCTGTTTAGCTCGTCTTCACAACACAGAATTCACACTCTAATAATGATCAGAAAGAGCTTCACATTTATAAAGCTTATTTACCGGAAAGTGCACTTCAAAGACATTTTTTTAAAAAAGACAGGGTCACTCACCATTCTCAACAGGTTGATCAAATTTGGCTCATGTAACAGAAGAGTTACTGCAGTTGGGATGATGAGTACCTAAAAACAGTGCTGATTTAATAGGCCTCCTTCAAAGTCTCTTGCCAGGATTTAGTCTCTATACTGAGAGGCTGTTTGAGGAATTTTTTTAAAAGATATTTTATCCTGCTTTTATTATTTTTATAAATAACTCAAGGCTGCAGACGTGCCTAATACTCATTCCTCCTCCGATTTTCCTTACAACAACTTTGTGAGGTGGGTAGGGCTGAGAGAGAGAGAAATTGCCCCAAGTTACCCAGCTGGCTTTCATGCCAAAGGTGGGACTAGAACTCACCGTCTCTTGGTTTCTAGCCTGTTGTCTTAAACATTTGACCCTGCCATTATAATGCCTTAGAAAGAGCCGCTCTGGGAAAGAGTGGATCTATAGGAAACTCCTTTACTTAACTGGGTGATCTGCCTACCCTGGATTATTTTTATATTCTCATGTGAATGTAATTGATAAAGGATTCCTCCCCGCCCCCCCGCCCCCCGATTTCTTTTAATAAATAATACGGACTTACTATACATGAGAAAATAAAAATATTTTTATTTTCTCATGAAGATAATTCAATTAATCTTTAATTCATGAAAAGTCCTAAAGCTTTGGTATTATACTTAAATAATTTCTTTCCTGAGCCATGGAACTGCTCTTTAAAGTTCATTCTGAAAATGAACCTACCTAGGCCCATATTCCCAAACTGAGACAAAGATTCATAGATTTGAACATGTTATACATGAGAAACAGTTTTCTATAAAAATTATTTTGAAATAAATCGTTTTTCTTCATGAATCCTGTCAGTCAGTGTTTCTTCAGATTGCAGAATTCTTAAAAGAATTGCATTGCTGAGGTTGAGCAACACTGCCCCGAATCAGATGTAAATCATATATAATGTTCATATTTTTCCTTACAACATGGTTTTATGATACTGTAAGCTGTCAAAGTCACTTGATAGTGAGATGGGTGGCAATTTAATTTAATTTAATTTTTTAATTTAATGATTGCAAGAACTGACTTTCATAGGTTTATAGAGGAAAAAGAATGCCAATTTTAATACAGGAAGATCTTTTATTAATCAGATAAATTATAAATGCAGTTAACTAGTAGTTGAGATACTTAGCCTTAAGCAAATATCTACATACAATTGGAAACTGAACAAGTTTAGCTTATTCTGAACTTGAACCGCAAGTTGTTGTCAAATGGTATTAAAGTAGAGGATGCACCCTAAAACTTGATATCTATGATATATCCACTTTATAGCTTAGCTTTTCTGTCTAAGAATGGGATCAGGCGTGAAATTTCTCCTTCGGTGATGGAAAGTTTATGAAAATTTTATAAAGATCTATAATCAAACAGTACTGTAACCTACATATAATCAGTCAGGTCATGCAAGTGGTGAGCGAATAAGGAATTGTGGCAGCAAATTTTTCAGGAGAATGTCAGAATAACTGTGAGCTGAAGATTTAAAAAAATGTGGGCCACAGCAACAGGTCACCTATCCTAAATAAATAAATCTACAATAGAATGACTGGAGCTATTTGCTGCTAAAGGAGATGTCGCCAGTTACCAAAGACTGGACAGAGTTTTGGGTATGGCTTAACCAGAATCTTTTATCTCTTAATAGGGCTCAGGTGAAGCTTTTGACAACATTGTAGATTATACTAGATTACACTACTGCATGGTTACGGATAGTTCTAAAGAGTTCACAAAACTTTCACCAGAATGTTGTTGTTTTTTAAATACCTGCACTCTTCTGCAGTATGACATTACTCCTTGTTTTAAACCTTCTTTGCTTTTACGTTGTATGATTTTCTACCTCTTTTCTTTTGTGTATTGAACTTCTCCAGATCATGCTTCTGTTGCCCATCGTTTACCAGCAGCATTTCCTTCAAGTTCAACTCTTTATAACTCTTGTCTTTCTTTCTAGCAGGTGCCTCAACAATTCCGTCACCACCAGCAGCTCCAGGTCCTCCTCCTCCTCCTCCTCCTCCTAATTTGGATGTGCCAACCCACCCTGAGCTGCAGCCTGTCAACAGCACAAGCAGGAACGCCTTACTCAGTTCCATTCAGAATTTCCAGAAAGCTGCTTTGAAAAAAACAGAAACCTGTGACTGCAGTGTTCCCAGAATCAGCTGAAATTGTTTACAAATCAAATTGGATATATTTTCTGTTTCTGTTCTCAGAGCCGGTTTTCCTATAATAATTTGATCTAGCCACTCTTTTTGTTTAGAGTCATTTCAATCTTTTCCCCCCTAAAAATAATATAATTGAATAATTTATATCAGAATCCTTGAAGGGTGAAAAGATCCCATTTAGAGATTTATTTTGTGGAATCTTTTTGGGACAGATATTATTTCTTCTGATAAGAGTGACCATTTATATTCTGAGGCTTGCTTTCCAAAAAGACTGAACTATAAATCCTGGCCCATCGATGTTAGCTGTGCTATATGTCAAGTTAGTTCAGCTATGCTGAAAAGCATGGCAGTGCTGAGAATTTTTTTTGCCCTGCAAAACGCAGGTAATCCATGGATTATTCAAAGTCTAAAAGTACAGCTCCCAGTACAACTCAATTTAGAAAGAAATTATAATGCGATTAGACTTGGGGGTTAAATTGGATATCAAGCTATTTACATATGCAGGGTTTCCATTAATTCAAATTTAACCTCAATGATTTATTATTGGGCTGGGTGTTTAAAAAAAAAACCTACGTTAAGTTTAATGTTTTAGTGGGAAAATGTCATTTTTCTGATTTGTTGAAAATCTTAAAATTGCACTTTAAGGATTAGTAATCCATTTTTAAAGTCAAGTATGTGTCAGTGTTTGTTCCTATGCAGATAATGTCATTGTGTAGAAGAGTTCATGTAGTCTGAAAAATATACTCATATTTTTATTAAAATGTGAATAGAATTTCATTGGCGTTGGAAGAAAATAAATCTGCTTAATCTTTCAGTAGTACTGTACTGCTAAACATGGTAAAACGTTAAGTGCCTTGAAAATCTGAAAGTCCAGTTGCTGAGTATAGTAACCCTGTATCAGAGGTGTCAAAACAGCTGGTCTGTGGACCGGTTGCATCATATGGAGGCTGCGCCCACCTCAGCTCCGGTAATGCAAAAATTGTTGCGATATGTCGCAGCACATCATGTGATGTTTGACACCCGTGCCCTATATCAAGCTGAGATGAGGAAAGATCTTGGTTACAGCTGATGCATCTAAAACAATCTTCATCTTAGAGCAGTAATAGTGAACTTATGTGTGTCAAAGGTGACATGCCATTTTTTGGGTGGCATGCCAGCATTCACCAACACCCACATCTATTCTTGAAACCCCATCTCATTCTCATGCAAATTTTGAAGGCTGCGGAGGCCATATAGGAACAGGGTGTTCTTTTGTGCAGCCTCTGAAAATTGCATGAAAATGGGATATGCTTTTGTGTGGTTTTTGGCAGCTGCATAGCTGTGGAAGAGCATTCTCCAAAACTGCTTGAAAAACAGGCCCACTGAGTGCCACTGTCCAGTGTGGCCTAGATTGGCGGGGGGGGGGGGATTGTTTCTCTTTTGTTTGGGGAGGTGTGCATGAGACATGTCAGCAAAGTCAAGTTAGGCATTTTCCCACATTTTTGGCACACAGAACCCCAAAGGTTCACCATCAGTGACTTAGCCTTACAGCAGTGGTTCTCAACCTTTTTAATGCCGCAACCCCAACCGGCCGTAAGTCGAGGACTAAACTGGTCGTAAGTCGAGGACTTTCCCTGCCCGGGAGCGCCACGCATGCGTGGTTCTGCCCCCTGCGCCGGCCGAGGCGTAGCTGGCAAGCGGCAGAGACGGAGCAGGCCGACCACCAGCTGGCCCAGTCCAAGGGAGGTAAGGCACCCACCGGAAAAGGAGGAAAAAATGGCGGACAGCCTTGCTTGGCGACCCCCATGAAATTGGTCGATCGACCCCAAATGAGGTCCCGACCCACAGGTTGAGAACCACTGCCTTACAGGAAAGAATAGCAGAGGCCATGATTGTGCTATGAAATAAAGGGAGAAAGGAAGAAATACAACACCAACACAATTTAGTTAATACCTTTATTACAAGCTACATAAGTTACAAAATAAGCACAAGCTGATTCTTGACAAGATAGGCTGCTCATGGGAGCAAACCTGATCTTGTAGTCAATAACAAAACATTTTACCATATAATGAAAGTTCTTTAATAATTCATCTCCCTTTGCGTTGGCTTCTTGAGAGAGAGACAACATGGTCTGTAACAAACATGCTTTCTATTATTCCTTTTGTAATGCCTTATCCCAATCCACGTGCAATATAAGGTGCAGCTCTGGATACAGTGGCTTGCAGTATGCTTCATAAATAATAGTTAAAGATAAATTCTCAAAGAACAGAATTTGCACACAAGATCTAGATATTGAGCGTCTTTTTCACCGCAAATATTATGTCCTTTACTTGAGGTATGCAGTTTTCCTCTAAGATCTTTGCATAAGGCATCGGCACATCGGCACCTGTGACACGAACCACAGGTGCATCCAAATGGTTGAAAGCAGGACCTGAAATCGGAAGAATAGATTTGAAATTTATTCCTCAAGTTTAAGTTGGATATTTTCAGCCTGCTGCCTGGTAATGTCTAAAAACTGCTTGTGAAAGTTTACAGAACCCAAGAATCTGCATCCCCAAATTTAAGCTATCATAAATAGAAAGACGTACTGTGGCCACTGGCACAAAGTTCATATATAAACAATAAAGAACTAAAATCATAGATTTTATTTAAGTTGAAGATATGTCAAATAGGGGTTTTGTCAGTTTGAAGGTTTTATTATCCATTTATGTTTTTTTTTATCCCTGCACTGTTATTTTTATAAATAACTCAAGGCAGCAAACATACCTAATAGTCCTTCCTGTCCCTATTTTCTCCACAACCACTACCCGGGGAGGTGAGCTGGGCTGAGTGAGTGACTGGTCCGCAGGCACTCAGCTGTCTCTCATACCTAAGTGGGACTAGAACTCAAGTCTCCTGGTCAGTGGCCCAAAATCACCTGTGGGCTTCCAACCTAAGGCAGGACTGGAACTCAAGTCTCCTGGGTTCTAGTGGTGCTTAACCACTAGATTTAACTGGCTCTTTTTAGTATATGGCTGCATATACTTGACCTTCATCAAAATACTGCTCTTGCAGATTGGATGGCCTTTGCAGTCTAAAGAGAAACTCTAATGAAGGATAATGGCAACTGAACTTTCACTGGAAGCTTCAAAGAAGAGAGCACCGGCATTCTGATGTTAAGAACCACCACCATAAGTATGACTCTTCAAATACCTTCCATAATTCTGGCACAGATTTCAGCTCCCACCCCAAACTGGGGCCAGCCACCTTCTACTGTTACAAGATTATTGGTCTTCATGATGCTAGTTTCAATGGTTTCAATATCCAATGGCCGAATACTACGAAGGTTTATAACCTATGAGAAAGATTAGAGAAATTGGAACAGTTGTCAGTTTCACTGTAGTCTGGAAAATAAATGGAAATCATAACTTTTTCTCAGTAACTAGAGCAAATTCACAGAACGGCACTGTTCCACGCTTGTGTACCACTGAAGATTCCTTTTTTTTTACTTTGGAAAATCTTGGAAACCATTCAACAATGGTAGATAACGGTTCTCCGTCTGAGTCTCTACCTTGTCTAGTCGCTAATATGTACCTTCAAATATGTGAATGATGGGTACCTGAGATTTTCCATCAAAGCTGGTGTCTAAGGCTGCTTCCGTTGCTTGGGGAAGTAGGTGCAGCCAAGGAACCAGCAGAACCCTTAACACATTTGAAAGGTAGGCAACAAGTTTTGAAGATATCTCTTTCGTGAATTGTATCCCAACAAAATACTTTGTACCTCACATTCCACTCCATCTTTGGCAAGGACAGCAGCTGCTTCTAGACAGTGGCTAACAGGTCTTGAGTGAGATGCTAAGGTTATATGGGTTCCTGAAACACAAAATTGATAACAGAGAGTTGTAACTTCGGCAGAGATCTGTTCTAAATTCAAATTCTTTAAAAAAGATTTTCCAACAGTCACCATGTCAACTTTTAAAAGTTGAACTTATTACCTCAAAAATGTTCACTGCTAGGAAATGTACCTAATATTGTCCAAAGACTATAGGAACAGTTTGAGTGTTGTAATTACAGCAATTGGGACTGGGATGGCTTAGCAATGGCAATCCTGGTTGCCATCATAACCAGGGAACTTTGAACCATTTAAGTGAGGACTTCACATGACTATGATAAGAGGAAGAGGAGGGAATCCAGGCAATGGGGTGGTGGTTGTAAGCTACGGGCAGGTGGCCAGGCACTTTGGGTGGGTGCTACACAGTGGTGGGATTCAGCCAGTTCGCACCAGTTTGGCAGAACCGGTAGCTAATTTTTTGTTGCCCAGGCCCAGAATGGACTTCCGGAAGCGGCATCCACACAGAGAACCGGTTGTTCACATATTTGAATCCCACAACTGATGCTACAGCATATAGCTAGGTTAAAAAAAAGCAGCAGGAGCAAGAGCTACCAGCTGACCCAAAATGACTTTGCTTATGAGAAGCTGGCAGTAAAGGTTGCAAATGGCGATTGCACGACTGCAGGGGTGCTGCAACAGCTACCATTTTGAGGATTGGTCCCGTGTCCCCCTTGTTCAGCACCACTGTAACCTGAATGGTTGTTGAATGAATGGTCATAACCCGAGGACTACCAGTACTGTCAAACATAGGAGTTGAAACTCTCCAAACACAGCAAATGAGTAATATTTTAGAGCCATCTAGAAATCAGAAGGGGAAATCAATTTCAAAAAGATCAATGAATGTTTGTGCATACTTCTATCCCCAAATTAAAAAAAAAACAGATGATGGGCCAATGGGGAACGTACTTACAATATGGGAATGTACGCACCAGACAAAGCTAGCCAACGGAGGGATTAATCACACACACTCAAAAGCTACCTCTCAAAAATCAAAATCAAAATGAATGCCTAAGGTTTCGGATTGTTTCCATTCTCAATTGAGTTTGTAAACATACTTCTACAAGGAATAAAGTATGTTTTAAGACTTGAAAGAATGGGTAACCATTAGGGGTAGGATGAATTCTGGAAGCTTGCAAATTCAGTTTGTTCTATTCTTCGCCCGGGCCTTTGAAGCCCCTTTTTCTTTTTCTCCGTTTCTATTCGAGTTTAATAACTCTGCCATCTATCTTCTTTTTGCTTTGGGAACCAGGCAGCATATAAGTTCAATAAATTTTGATTAGGAGTTTGGTGATGCAAGGAAGCCATTTAAAAAAAAGAGAGAGAGAGAGAGAACCTGGCTGATCTTAAAAACCATATCAGAATCTCTTTTTTTAAAAATACTTGCAGAATAGAGCAAATCGTTTAAATCACTTGCACGTGTGGATGGGTACCAGCGCGTGCGCCGTGGGGCCACATGGCCCACTTGCATATGCGCGCTAGCACCGCCGTGAACCCGCCCATTTGCGGCCCCGCATGCACATGCATTTCCCTGCTCCTCCTTTTCCTTCCGGGCCGCCAAGCCGGAAAGGTTGGGGAACTCTGCTCTAGAGAGAACTTGGGAAGGCTAAATGCAAATAGCGTGCTTGCTTACCTTGCCTTTCTATCTTGGCCTTTCCTATAGGAACGATGAAATCTTTTGAAAGTACTTCCTCAGACAGCTCAAAGGACACCCCGTACATTAACTCATTTTCCAACATGACAACTATGAGGAATAAAAAAGAAGTGAGTTTTGATCACGGTCAAATTGTTGTGCTCATCAGAGATTACTTTTATAATGAAAGACTCTTAAGACACATCACAATAGAGGTCTGCCCAGTACCAGCTTGATATCTTGGAGCGAAACCTAAAGTACAAAGAAATATCTCATGAAACGTAAGCGCCAAGAGTTCGTTAGCGCCAATAGTCAAAATTCTGCAGTATGTGTGCATTCATACAAAGTAAAATTCTGAGGATGCTTTTAATATCTAATATCAGAAATGGTCAAAGGGGAATCAGGAGTATATTAGAGGATTCAATGTTAACTATTTCAAGCCTGAAACAATTGATCTGTGCCTGAAACCAGTTTTACCAGAAGTGTTCCAACCACGGAACATCCCTTACATTTTATTTCACAAATGAAACTTATTTAATTCTAATTAGATCTTTAGTTTTAAAATAGGCAAGTAAACATTGCTACTTTTTCAACTAAATCTATGCAAATAGTAAATTAATTCTGCTATAAATTGTTAAGGACATGAAAAGCAGCCCATTTTACAGGTTATTAATCCTTTGGTAGAACAGAACACTCCTGAAACTTTCAGACAATGTTAATAGCAACTTTTCTGAACTGGTTCCTATAACGGGTATATGAGTGACTTTCTGTGGTTTTTTTTCTCGATATGTCATACCTCTATCCAAAAAGGTTTGCCTCTGAAAACTATCAGGTCCCTTCCAACCATCCTCAAATCATCAAAATTCTAGTTGTATAATAAGAAAAGTTTAGGCCTGCACAATTATAAACCACCTGGATTTGAAAACTTTCACAAAAGCATATGAAAATCCAAGACAAATTTAACTTCCTGAGTCTGGAAAATAGGTTACTATTATGAAAGTTTACTTTGGGCTCATCCTGGGTTGTTGCATCCTGGTTATAAGATGTTGGGATTTTATAAAACTAGCAATTCATACAGGTAGTCCTTGCTGAGAAACTGACTTGTTTAGTGACTGTTCGTAGTTATGACCATGATGAAAGAGTAACCTTGCAATCAATCCTTGCACGTACAACCTTTGCAGGTCTGTAAAGCAAAGGAAAGCTGAAGTAAGATTGACAGCACAGCTGTGGCTTCCCTTAGTGATGGCTTTCCTTAACATATGAGTTATTGATCCCAATTGTAGTTGTTAAATGATTTTAGATCAAGTAGAAGCAGCAATAGTAAAGGAAAAGCTTTAAAGGGCAACAGTGTGCATTCTTTTGTTCATTTAGTATATTTATAGATAGCCTTTTTGGCATAATGATTTCCAAGTCAATAGGCACAAATACCCAATTCATGCCAATATAAATCTAAAACTAAAAGCAGTGAAATTCTAACAAAGCAAACAGAACCATTTGCTTAAATCAGTTACTCCTTGGCATACATACAGTATTTCCTATTGAAATCTGGAATATTCAAGCAGAATTGCTGTCACAAGTTTAATTTTCACAAGTACAAAAAACTGTTTGATGCAGATAAAATATAAGAAGGCAGTGCATTCATATTACATAGCAATTTTTGGGATTTGTTTACCTGGGTTGTCATCCCTGATTGATGCTTTAAGGAGACCTCTGGCATCCTCTGCACTCCAGGGGCTAACTACTTTCAGCCCAGGGCAATGCCCATACCAGGCTGCAAAACATTGTGAATGCTGGGCTGCTACTCCTGCTGAGGCACCATTTGGACCCCTGAAGACAATAGGGACAGGTACCAACCCAGAAGACATATAGTAGGTTTTAGCAGCCGAGTTTATAATCTGATCAATAGCTTGCATGGAGAAATTGAAGGTCATGAATTCACAAACAGGTCGCAAACCAGCCTGGTAAAACAAACCATCTGGATTAATATTAAGAGACAAACTCAGACAGTCTACTGCTGCTTAATCCCTCTTCTATATCTTCCTCTATTCATTTCCTATGTCTAATTAGAGCTGCCAGGCCTCTGAATACATCATACCTGCTTTTTTTAAAAAAAAAAACCTAGTTTGTTTAGAAATCTTCAGTTTCTTTTAATGAATCAAGCGTGTGTGTGTTTGTGTGTGTAAATAAAAACTAAAATGTCTTTAAAGCTACTTAAAATACTTTTCTTTATAACATATGGGAGTTACATACCATGGCAGCGCCAACAGCAATTCCAGTAAATCCCATCTAAGGAAGGAAAACAAACAAATTAAAATTTTTTTATAAACACACCATTACTGTATAAAATAAGATTTACAGCTTCCAAGGAATTCACTTGCAAGCAAATTTATTTAAAGACAAATACTAAAATAAAAAGATTAGAAATATCTTCTGAGTTCATACCTCTGATATAGGAGTATCTATCACCCTCTTATCCCCATATTTCTTCCAAAGTCCTCTGCTAATCTGTGGATTTGAAAAAGGAAGTCAAATTGCTGCTAAAATAATATCCTTTTAAATAACACAATAATTATACTGCAGTGCCCTGGTAGATATCTTACCTTGTATGCACCATCATATTGCGCGACTTCCTCTCCGAGCAAGAAAACTTTCTCATCCCTCTCTATCTCCTCATCTAAGGCCTGGTTTAAAGCATCACGGACAGTGACCTGTGATGATAAGATATCTAAGTCAAAATCCACAAATTGCTACTTCTAATAGTTACTGTCCTGAGAGAGGAAGGAAGACGGCAATATTTTAACTGGAATTTGGATTAGAATTACTATAGTTAACAACAACAACAATAATAATGTTGTAAAGGACCTTGGAGGTCATCTAGTCCAACCCCCTGCTCAGGCAGGAAACCCTGTACCATTTCAGACAAATGGCTGTCCAGTCTCTTCTTAAAAACTTCCAGTGTTGGAGCATTCACCACTTCTGGAGGCAGGTTGTTCCACTGGTTAATTGTTCTAACTGTCAGGATGTTTCTCCTTAGTTCTAGGTTGCTTCTCTCCTTGATTAGTTTCCATCCATTGCTTCTCGTCCTGCCTTCAGGCGCTTTGGAAAATAGCTTGACTCCCTCTTCTTTGTGGCAGCCCCTGAGATATTGGAACACTGCTGTCATGTCCCCCCTCGTCCTTCTTTTCGTTAAACTAGACATACCCAATTCCAGCAACTGTTCCTTATATGTTTTAGCCTCCAGTCCCCTAATCATCTTTGTTGCTCTTTTCTGTACTTTTTCTAGAGTCTCAACATCTTTTTTACATCGTGGTGACCAAAACTGGATGTTGAAAGCAAGCAAGTTGAAAGCAAGTATTTTATGCCAATCTGACATGGAATAGAAAGGATAGGCGATCCTCTATCCTGGAGAAGAATTTACTGAACAGGTGAAGGGTATCTGTCTTAGTTCTGTACAGGGGAAAATGTTTGAATGGTATTCGAGAAATACAATTTTCCTACATTGGCACTTACAAGGGGAAAAGATTATGTGACTATTATGGAACTTTCTGAATTACTCTATACTACAGTTAGTCCTCAATTTACTTGAGCCCGAAATTATGGTTAAGTCATGGCAGTCATTAAGCAGATCATCACATGACTGCCCAATTTTATAACAATTTCTGCAGCAGTTGTTCAGCAAACTAATTTTACTCAATTGGCGTTTTGCCAGAAACTGGAAGTGAACACCAGAAACTAGCAAAAATTGCAGAAAACCAGTCCCATGACCACAGGATGCTGCAGATGGGTGTATATGCAAGCCAGTTGCCAAGCACCCAAAATGTGATCACATGTCCATAGGTGGAGATATGTGTGCAGCAATCAGAACTCTGGAATCGGGTTATTAATAGTTTTGAAGAGGCCGATCATAACCTTGAACCATCATTAACCGAGGACTATCTGTATTTAAATGAATGTTAACATTCTTTTGTGCATTTTCATGTTAAATCCTGATTACTATTAATGATTCTATAAATTGCAGCTCTCTGGGTTTACACATTGAACTTAGATAGAAATAATGGTTTACAAATCATAATATCTGGATTCAAAAATTGTGCTAAATTAAGACTAAGCAAATCATATTTTGAGCCAGCACAATCATGAATAATTTTCTCCTGGGCATTAATAGCACGTATTCTCTGAATAGCAAGAGAACTCAAGGCACAGTCTAGAACAATGTTCCTCAAGCTTTTTACTCAGGAGGTGGCAAACCTATGGCACCCTCTCTGTGAGCACGTGCACCGTCGCTCCAGTCCTAGGCCTTCAGCTGGGTTTTATAAAATCTTTTTGCTTTAGGCCTCCGCTGCTGTGTGCGAAAAAAAAAAAAGGTTCAATCAATTTCAACTTCTTGTGGGGAAAATAGGATCTCGCAAAGTTGGAATTGATTGAACTTTTTAGTCCCACCCAGTCTGCTGTTACCACTGCAGCCACGCCCACCCAATGGGCCACGCCCACCCGGCACCCAACGATACATAAGTGGGTTTTGGTTTGCAGTTTGGGCACTCGGTCTCTAAAAGGTTCGCCATCACTGCTTTATGTCAACCCTGAGCTACAAATATTCTCCTTTATTAGTGCAGAAAATATTTCCAACCAAATACTAGCTGATCAAAATTTCAGGGACCAGGGACAAGTAATACCATTATTTCCTTCATTTTGATCAAGATAACTCCTTCATCTAGAGCAGGAGTGTCAAACTCGCAACATCACGTGACGTGTCGTGACATATCACGACTTTTTCTCCACTGCTGGTAATGAGGTGGGCGCAGTTTTAGCATGACGCATCCGGCCCGTGGGCCAGCAGTTTGACACACTGACCTAGAGGCACTAGCCACATAATAATAATAATAATAATTAATAATAATAATAATAATAATAATAGTAGTAGTAGTAGTAGTAGTAGTAAAATTGGAAGGGACCTTGGAGGTCATCTAGTCCAACCCCCTGCTCAGGCAGGAAACTAGATCCTTTCTGAAGGTATTGATAAATGTTTAGAGAATAGGAAGTTCATGGTCACATCTTTGGTCTGCTAAAACTCAAAACACCTCCCATAAACTTTTGTGCATTATTGTGGCATCTTTACCTGCTTTTGCACATCTTGCAATGTCACCAACCTTTTTCTTCAATGGGTATTCCAACAAGATGCATAAATTGCCTTAATTTCTCTCTATTCACTTATAATCATTTACTCCATTTTTTCCAGTCAAGCACTACTACACACCCCTTTTCCATATTAACTGCCATGTCCACTTTCCTTGTAGTATCACACAATCTAAACTTTGCTGCAAATTATTCAGGTTCTTGGCCATTAACATGATTTTTTTAATAAAACTTTTATTGATTTTTTCATACAATCAATAGTACTTGTTCAACAAACGTGTTGTCTGAGTTTTACACTCACTAATACAGATTTAATTCCTAATCCTTTATTTTCTCTAGCCATTGATAAAATAAGTCCCAAGTTTGATAATATTCTGTTTCTTCTTTTTCTTTCAGCCTCAAAGTAAGTCTGTCCATCTCTGCACATTCTAGTATTTTTTTAATTATTTCTTCATCTGATGGTATTTCTTCATTTTTCCAGTATTGTGCGAATATAATTCTTGCCGCTGTTGTTACATGTAAAATCAAATATATGCTTTATCAGTCTTTTCTGGCATTATACCTAATAAAAAAAGTTCAGGTTTAAAATCTACATGTTTTCCCAACATCTTTTCTAGCCATGTATGTATCTTTTTCCAATAACTCTTTGCTTTGGCACATGTCCACCAAACATGATAATAAGTACCTGACGTGTTTATTGGCCATTAACATGACTGTCTGCATACAAAAGTGCACATGCTTTCACACACCCCAAAACACATCTACAAAGTCACTAGCATCCCCTAGACATTTATCCATAATACAATAAACAACTTTTTTTCCTCTTTGGTATTACACTTTTTTAAAGCTGTTATTATTTTAACTACCGTATAACCTTTCTAAACTGGATGGTTAGATTTGTTGTACAGATAGTCCTTGGTAAATGGTGGCAATTGGGACCGGAATTTCTGTCACTAAGCAACACAGTCGCAAAGTACATCACAGGACCAAACCATTTAGCAGTGGAAATTTTAGTCCCAATTGCTGCTATTACCTAAATCAGCGGTTCTCAACCTATGGGTCGCGACCCCATTTGGGGTCGATCAACCATTTCACGGGGGTCGCCAAGCAAGGCTGTCCGCCATTTTTTCCCCCTTTTCCGGCAGGTGCCTTACCTTCCTTGGGCTGGGCCAGCTGGTGGTCGGCCTGCTCCGTCTCTGCCGCTTGCCAGCTACGCCTCGGCCGGCGCAGGGGGTGGAACCACGCATGCGCGGCGCTCCCAGGCAGGGAAAGTCCTCGACTTACGACCGGTTGGGTAGTCCTCGACTTATGACCGGTTTAGTCCTTGACTTACGACCGGTTTAGTCCTCGACTTACGACCGGTTTAGTCCTCGACTTACGACCAGTTGGGGGTCGCGAAATTAAAAAGGTTGAGAACCACTGACCTAAATCCTATGTCACATGGTCACTATTTGCAACTTCCTGCCAGCTGCCTCATTGTAGGAAGCCAGCCACAAAAATTGTTCAATACAAGGAATGCTATGTTCTAACTTGAGCCAGATAACAAGCAACAACCACAATGCAAGTACCAGTATGTACAATCAATGCCCCTCATAAGTTCTAGCAGTTGCTAAACAAATGGTTGTTAAACAAGAACCACCTATATTAGCACTTTTTGGTGCCAATAGCCATTCCTTAAAGTTGTATTCTATTAATTATATTCTTTTTAAGCTGGAGGGATAAGATTAGTGTTAATCATTTTTGATGGCAGTGTCCATTTCAGCCGATATTGGTTGAACATTTTGGAAGAAATTACGCAAAATTATCTCTCTTCTCTAGGACATATACAATGGTGCAACACAACAAATAGGTGTTATTAGGGGCCAGATTTAAATTGGAAAAATACAGAAAACTAACCTGGTGTGAAAAATTAAACACAGCAAATGGTCTTATTCGCATCTGCTCTCCCTTTAGGTCAGTGTTTCTCAACCTTGACAATTTTAAGGCATGTGGACTTCAACTCCCAGAATTCCACAGCCAGCATTGCTGGCTGTGGAATTCTGGGAGTTGAAGTCCACATGCCTTAAAATTGTCAAGGTTGAGAAACACTGCTTTAGGTCAACTAAACAATGCCCACTTAGATCACCTCCATCCAAACATCTTTTCGGCTGATTCAAAGCCTGTCCCTTTAGACTTGGGGAGAAATTGACCTTCGCTTCCGTGCATTTTGAAGGCGTTTTAACCTTTTCTTAAGGTTGGCTCTAGCTCTCGTACCTGAGCAGCAGCGGACCCAGACGACCGGAAGCCTCGCTGTGGAGGTGCCGACAACCAGCCGGCTTCCAGCCGCAGCACACACCGAACAAGGCCTCGGAGTGGACCCGCCGCCATCTTGAACCTGCCCTCCACTCGGCGCGCGGCTGAACGTAATCCTTGCGCCGCCCGCTCATCCCGCTTTCGGGTTCCACGGTTGCCCAGTAACCGGGCAAGAGAAAGATTCTCGCGAGGTTGAAACAACGAGAACTGCCCCTGTAGCTGCTGGCTGGTACTTTTTGCCCCACTTCCGCCCTCAGTTGAGAACGCTGGGATTCCAACGTCAGAGATTATTTTCCAGCTGTAATTCGAGGTGGTCGCAGAAAGTTGGCTGGATGAGAGAGAGGGAGAGAAAAAAAATATCTGTGTTATTATTAAACCTGTCTCTGTTGGGCATCACAGAAAAGAGCCCAAATTTTGAGCCAGATAATGGGGAAAAAATTTAACATCCTTTTCCCTAATGGAATCAGCTGGCATTACCAATTCGGAGCCCCTACTCTGTTTAAAAATCCCTCTATGACCCAATTCTAGAGCAGCTTTTATGTATTTGAGTGTATTTTAGACAGAAAAAGCTTCACAGTTAATAAAGAGGCGGGGTCGGAGACAGGGACTGAAAAAGCTTCTTTAAACGTAAACAGTTATTTAAGGAAGATTTGCATACCTTTGCTCACTCCAAAATAATAAATAAGGCCATAGGGATACGTGTGTACTTAAGACTAAAGCTTTAGAATGGAAGCCCATCTAAGCTTATTGAGCTTTCACATCAGAACTCATCTGGAAAAAGTAGAATGGATGGAATATGCTTGCTAATCATACTTTGGAAATGAAGCTCATTCTTTGTTGCAAGTTCTGTTACACGTTTATGAAAATGCATTATATGCAGAATAAAGGCAGCCCAATTGATACAAAAGCTGTCTTTCAGTTCCAACTGAATTGGTTAAACACTGGTACCTTGGTCTTGTAGTATTCACACTAAGAATAAATGATCTACCCTCTTTCAATATCTTCCCAGGCAATGGAACAAATTAATTCCTCTGTATACTCATTCTTGCTGGCTTTCTTTTTTGTATATGGGAGCGACAATAATTTTCTTCCAATTGTCAGCTATAACTACAATTTGTTGCACATGTTAAAAGAAATCCCACAGCCACTCCATATGCAAAGCACGTTTCTGTAACATTTACACCATCTAATTCTGCATGCATGTTCTGTGGCTCTTTTCAACATAAATCATTTCTTTGCAGCTTTCTCTTTCTTTACACATAAACAGTATCTTTCTGTCTTTGATTTTTGAAATAATTAGTCTCTCATAAGTTTTTTTTCTAACCCACAGCATCTTTCATGTTATCATTGTATCAAGCATGCTTTTTTATCATTGCTGTTAGCATAACTCCAGACAGTTCTGCAACACTCAGCAACATATTTATTCACTCTGTTCTAAGCAGCCTGTATACTTTACAGCAATGTTGCATTAATTATGTTGGAAGGCTAAACATTGTAGTTGTAAGACACCCAAAGTCATTTCAAATCTAATAATACATAAATCTAAGGAGACCATTCAAACCAAAACTGATTGGTGGTATATTCATTAATGCCAAAGAAGAGCTTGTGGGAAATCACACATATTTAGTATCTAAGGGGTAATGGCACCACAAAGTTTGAGAATCTCTATTGTTTTTCACATAGACTTTTTGCATTCACTGTGTTTTCACTCTTGTGTTTTTTAGTTTTTATTCCATGTCCATTTATTGCCAAGGTCTATTTTTATACTACACAAAATCTCCTATTTCCATACCCAGAATCTCCTATTTCATTGTATTTTTATTAGTTTTTCATCAAAAATAATTATGCTTTTGGATTCATTCCTTTTTATGCATACATATTAAGAGACTTATTTTTAAAAATATATAGTCAGAATATACTTTTTTCCTAATCAAATCTCATCAATCATCATTTTCATTCATACTTTCCATGTAGTACATTTGTTCAAAATATTGCATTATTTTCCCAAAACTCATTTCAAGTTCTTCTGTTATTTATTGGAGCATTATAATCTATTATGATTTCCCACTTTCATATACAGTCACAAGAATCTAGATTATAGCAATTTAATTTTTCTCACTCATTTTAGCCCTTTCACTCACAATTAAATCTACTTCATTTCCCTGCACAACCCAATCCTTCAATATTGTACCACTTGCATTCATAATTTATTGCAATATTTTACTTTCACAGACCTGCATTTCCTCCCTCCCTCCCTCCCTCCCTTTCATTTTTCATTTCTTAATTCATAATTTTCATCCTCTGTTCTTAGATTCTTACAAAATGGGTTCATTGATATTGACATCTGCTGCCCATTGCAAGTTTAGCCAATCAGAATTTTCACATACCACTTTTTTAAATTAGATAGCAAAATCTTGATGAACACATTGGCTTTAGTAATACCAGTACTACTTGCAACATTTCTGGAAATAATTAGGATAGTGCCAGTTTTGTTTTATTTTGACCAGAATAAACCAGTTTTATCCAAAAGTGTGCTTTTGCTATTCCTCAGAAACCAGTATCTCTATTCTAGGGATTCCTTGCAAGCTAACAGATTATTGTCATTTCCACCAACTAAAATGTTGGATATTTCAGCAAAAGAACAATCTGAAACACACCTTTATATCACTTATAAGATGTTTGCACAAAAGAAAGATCACAGTGCATGCCAGAAGGCCTAATTATATTAGAGAATTATTAGAATTCTGAAGAATGGAAAAACTAAAAAAAAAAGCTTTTGGTTGGGTGCAGGAAACATCTGGAAACTGTTATTTTTGCCAAAGATATGTTAGGAAGTACTGAGAGATTATTCAAATTTCTGCACTTGCCATATTGTTTTCTTATTTTGAATCTGTTAACAGCTGCATATGAATAGTTAAGTAAGTTAAGTAAGTGTTCAGATTTGCAGCAAGGTGTTATGTTTAACTCTTCCTTGTATAGAGGTTGTGATAGCAAAGTCAATGGGGAAGCCAGACTCACTTAACAACTGTGTTACCAATTTAACAAGTGCAGTGATTCATTTACCAATTGTGGCAAGAAAGATCATAAAATGGGGCAAAACTCACTTAATAAAGCTCTCATTTAGCAACTGAAATTTTGGGGTCATTTGTGGTAGTAGGTTGAGGATTATTTGTATCCCAGAGATCATTTGCAAGAAATAATATGCTACACTAAATTGAGTCTCATACATATGGAGCTATATATGCATATATACATTTCCTGAATAATTATAGCCTTATTCAAGTGTATATCCTAAGTGTATGAAAGTACCAAGAATGAAGCATTCTGGGAAGCAAAAGTTGACCTAAGACCCAGTATATCAGTAATAACTATTTTTCTTCTGAGTTTGCAAGCTTCATGTCATGATCTGATGGGTGCATTCATGTGTGGTTCAGAAAAAACACTCTTAGAATGATGTGTTTAATAAGTCAGAGTTTAATAAACAATAATATATTAACACAAGATTTGACTTAATGACCAAAGCCAAAATAGTAATTTGGGGCCTGGGGGTGTGCTGTTAAGCCCATGTTGTGGTTATGTTGATTATGCTCTTTAGCTTTATCTTGGCTGCTATATTTGTTACCTATTGTTTTATTTATTTATTAAATTTATAGTGCCTTATTTACAGGACTCCATAAACCAGAAACAATCAAAACAATTAAAACAGAACCAATAAAAACAATTAGAAAAATTAAAAATATAACATCCCAGTTATGATATTTTTCTTGTTTTTATTCCCTCTTAGCTGCCCAGAGCCATGTTTGAGATGGGTGGCCACATTAATCAACCAAATAAATAAATCTTATGTTTTGGCTTGTCACATTTTGGGGAAACACACAAAAAATATTTGCATAGCTATTTGTTTCACTGCAATTTCTGTTAATAAAGATATCCATTTGTATTTACTGCAGCTTCTATATTCTATTCAGCATTTTAGAGCACGAATGGAAGAAAGATGGGAAAATCTACAACAGGCAGAAAAATGGGTGATAATAGTTTAATGAAAGAACCGTATGGAAAAATTTCCTCTGCTCGAAAGCTGAAAATAAATTAACTGGTAAGCAGTCTTTAGGCTGCCAAAGAAATAACCGAAATTTTGATATTTCTAATAATAAGACATATTTTCTGTAATGTGAAGAAGTAGCTGGTGCAACTTACAAAAAGAGTTAAAAGAATCAGCTGGAGTAAGGTTCTGACATCACTTTGAAGAAATCCACCATCTCTTCTGCTATATGGATCATATTGCACATAAGCAACGGCTTTCACAAAACAAGAGTTGCATGAAATTTAAGCGATGGCCTCATGCTTGCATTCTTCAGTAGCCCTCTTTAATGATCCTGCAGCGCAGGCCGCATAGAGGAGACAAGCTCAGCCCCCCAGAACTGTGCCTCACTATGCGTGAAACAATGCTGCGGACAACCATGTGCAAATCCAGCCCAACGTGCGATTGCTACAAACATATGAGGGAATGATGTAGATTACAACAACCAGAGGGAGCCAGATCGGGTGTATAAAGCATGGGAGAATATATCGTAGAACTAGATTTTCCACGCGGTTTGGAATACCTTTGGAATGCATTGGCCGCAGCTGGCTATGCAGCCATTTACCCTGAGATAAAACCCGTTTGCTACATAGTAAGGTGACCAATCGTCCTCCTTTAGGGAGGACAGTCCTTCTTTTGTACTCATTTAAATAATAATTAATAGGCACGTAAACATAATTACTAGGGTTGCCAAGTCTGCTTCCAAAAAATAGCGGACAAGCGGGGGGGTGTGTGTGTTAAGTAGTAAAAAAAGTAGACTGTACAGCTTTAGATTACATACCATTTCATCATAAAGCTTTTGAATAAAAAAAATGTCCACTATTTTGTGAAAAAAAATAGTGGACATTTTTTTTATTCAAAAGCTTTTGTACTCATTTAAAAAATAGTGAACATAATGTGAAAAAAGCGGACTGTCCACTCAAATAGTGGACACCTAATTACAATATAAAATGTTATTGTTACAAATGTTTTTTTTATTATGCATTTATCATATTATAGCGTATTCTGTATTGTTGCAATGAATAAAATGTTTTATTTACGATATTTTTGTCTTCAATTTATTTGTGTCCTCCTTCTCATTGTAAAAAAGTTGGTCACCTTATAACCACAGCAGATTTCATGAAGCTTTAATAAACACGTTCAGCGTAGAAATGCGCTCCAGCTGTTCGGTACTGGTGGACCCAGGCAGGGAGAGAGAGAGGGGGGGGAAGAGAAAAATGACAGAGAAAGAGAGAGAGAGTGAGAGATTCTCCAACAAAAGGCCTTGCAAGACGCGGGACGCGGGACGCGAAACGGATCGGCAGTCTTGCCTTCGGGGGGCCGCCGCTACCCAGCCTTGCCAGCAAGGTTCCCCTATTCCTCCTTTCCCTCCTCGCTCAGGCCACAGCAAACAGGCTCGGAGGGGAGAGGAGGAGGAGGAGGAGGAGAAGGCGGCGCCGGGGAGGAGCCAGACACGCAGGCGGATTCAGGCTCGGTTGTGCTCGCAACCACCGGCCTCTCCTGAGTCCAGCGGCGGTGGAGAGCGCGAGCGGGAGAGACGGATGGAAGTTGCGGAACGGCACAATCCCGGGTGCGTAAAGCCAGCGGGGCTTTAAGATGGCGGGAAGCCCGGAGCGCTGTCTTTTATGAGGGGGTCGGGCGCTTAGGGGAAGGGGCGAGAGAGCCCTGCGCTCTTGGAGTGGGGAGGGTCAGGAGGAGAGGGATGTGCAGCCCGGGCGCCGAGGGCTCCCTTTTGGAGATAAAGGGAAAGGGGAGCGTTGGAGCTCCCGGGCTCTTCGCGAGGATTGAGAGGGCAGGGGGAGCGCCCTTCCCTGGGCTCCGCTCGGGGAGAGGGAGGCGGGCTGGCTCTTTCTTTTGAGGATGGGCTAACTTGAAGCGTGGGAATGCGAGCGGTGTATTAAATAGGGCGAACAGGGAGCTCTGCAACCTTGGATGCTGCTGTCCTCCTCTCCTCCGGCGGTTATCTTCATAGCGTGGTGGCTTGTCATGGGACTCTCCCTCCCCCCCTTCCCCGTTGAGAAATGTGTGAACCCATTATGGCGTGTGAGCTTCGTACCTGTCACTAAAGTTGCTTTTCAAGAAATAAAATGCTTGAGCAAGCATGGTTAGGAGAAAGGCAACCGCCCAGCGGGTGCCCTCCAGATGCGCGGGGCTGCCCCTTGCATCACAGCCAGCTGCCATGGCGAAGAAGAGTCAGCAATGTATTATTCCCCCTTTGGGGACTAGGTTGGGCTAGCAGAGTATGTGTCTAAAAAGTTTAAACTTAAAAAATAATAATAAAGGAGGGCGTTGGGAAAAAAAGTGGATTGAATGCCTGAAATAATAGGTAGAAGGTGCCTGGTGGGTTGGGAGCTGGTGTGGTGAAGTGGAAGGAAGGGGTGCATCCTCAAGGAATTAGAATCCACGGTGTGTGCACACGACACACCTCAAGAATGCATAAGCAGGGAAGATGTGCAGAAGAAAAAGTGTGCATTTTTCTTTGCAAGTCCAACTGGATTATGTATTCTATCACAAGGGCTTCCTCTGTAACTGTCCTTTATGCATTCCTTTTAATGTCCCAAGGTAGCCGAGCATTGTTATGTAAAGTAGTTTTGAAGATAAAATAATAGAAATTTTTAATTTGTTGCTTGTCAGTTGTGGTTTCCAGTCAGAATATTTATTGCAGTGCAGAGAATCCATTTAACATTCAGTGCAGCAGTTTTCACTTATATTTCACTTTCTGTTCTCTACTGATTGTACAATCCTGAATGTATGTGCCAACCCAAACTGGGCTTTTATGGTGCATGATTTCAGTAGACTTATATAATCAAGTTATTTAAAAATTTGGTGTAGCTTCATTTTTATTTATGTCATAGGAATAAAGCCTAAATCTGATCAGAGCCAGTCTGATTGCTTTGGGCATCAAAATAGAGGTTCACATTGTGTAGTAAGTACTTGTAGGGGAAGATCAGTTTCAAACAGATCCTGATGCTTGGATCAGAAAATTTAGATTTCAGCTCCTGTTGTGATGTTATAGTAATATTTAATAGTAATAAATAAGTAACGAGTTGTTTGTCCCGATGGTTGACCTGAGTCAACAGGTTTTGTTTATCTCAACCTTCCTAATGACAGGTTCAGACTTCTCAGCAAGAGGATCAGTAAATGTTGCAAATTGATGGATCAATTTGGAAACTCTCCTAGATAATGGATGACCAGAGTTCTGAATCGGTGACATTAAACTAAACATTCCAGTAATTCCATTCAGAATGTAGCAGCTTGGAATAAGTAGTATATTATAATGGTCTAGTAGTATACATATCATTCTCATATTTTTGACTCAGAAGCTTCAGTCCATTTATGACTGTTTTACGGCATTTGAAAGGCTGTTCATTTAATTATTGTACTTTGATTGTTGTGAACTGCCCAGTCATTGAGAATTGGGTGTCATACAAGTTTATGTGGTGATAGAAGAATGATAAATGTTAAGTTTAGCAGGAAGTGAAATGTAGAAATTATTAATAGCGGTCATTCACAAAACTATTTTAAGGTGTGACACAGATGTTCTCACATTGACGACTGTTTATTTCACAGTTTATTCATTTATTATTCCCTCCCTACCAGCCATGTCCATGCATGTTTCTTGTTCAGCATATTCTATGTATCCAGCATGCAAATTGTGTAAAAATTTATATCTTAAAAATAACAGCTATGCTCCTCAAATTTTTTGAATTTAAAGTACATAAAAGGGCTAAAAATTGAAAGATTTCCCTGAGGCTCATGCATGGCTAATTTAAAATTTCAAACAAGTTCTGATGTCCGGTCTTAGTGCTCTGTTAAACTGTTAATGGTTGCCTGCCAATTGTAATATTATTGAAGGTTTATAAACCTTTTTTTCAATCAATGAGTTGTAATTCTTAATTCAGTTATGAATAAAAGATTTTGTGAGTTCGTGAGATTTCATAAGTGATTGCTGCATATTCTACCTACCCAGGACTCTACTCTTTGGTGTAGCATTGCTAAGGCAGAAGTAGTAATGCATCCTGAAATACAGTGTTGAGCAATAGAAATATTGCAGTTTTCAGTTTTCTCTCTTGGTTTTCCTTTCCTCTTTTCAAAAACCAATTTCCTACAGCTATTGATCAGCTAATAGATAAGTTGTCTGAAAATCTGTGATGGGTGGCACAAGTCTAAGAAAGATTTTTCAGGATAACGTAAGGAGAAATTGCTATATACGTGAATAATTACATTGAGTGTACCTGATTATTTTAAATGTACATGATCAAAAATAAAATTTAGGTTTTGTTTTGGTCATATCTTCCTTCCTCTGTCAATAATTTGGGGTGTTTTTTTTTTAAAGTTTAGAGGTGGTAGTATAGTAAGCTAAGGAAAATTCTCAACCAAGAAAAAAAGCCGGACCTCTGTGGTACACCTAGAGTAGCTGAGTTTCTGCTAAAGATAATGGATAGTGGTGAGTATAGCTGGAGGAACACTCTCATTGCTCATTTAGGAATATTAAAAATGTACTGTGTCTCATTCCTTGTGCTTATTGAAAAGCAGTCATGTTACCTCAAACTATGAATCTTGGTATTTTCCACAGGGATTTTATTAATTTAAAGCATTGATGTGCTGCTCTTCAGCCAGGAAAAATTTCCCCAGTAAGGCTATATGCTAATTGGTAGGGAAGACTTTACTGAGGAAAGAGTAGGAACATTGGGGAAAACTGATAATATGTAATTTATTTATTAAACTTACATGCTGTCCTTCTCACTCTGCAAAGTGACTCTGGGTGGCTTACAATTTAAATCATATATTTAATGCTTGATTTTAAGGAACCTAAAACTTAGTGTAACCAGAGATGCATTCTAAAAAGCAAATTAAATAATAACAACACTAACAATAACAACAATAATATAATAATAATGTTGGAAGAGATCTTGCAAGTCATTTAGTCCAAATAAAAGGAGGAGTTAAAAGTAGGATGCCCTTGAAAGAGAAACTGCTGGAAAAGGGGTTTTTAAAGATGGAGATATTAAAAGGAAATTGTAAACAATTTTATTGAGATGAAAAAAGAACAAGAGAAGAAGGCAATGTAGTTACATGAAAAGCGTAGTGCATGGGTGTCAAACTCGTGACGTGTTGCGACGTATCGCGACTCTTTTTGCATTGCTGGCAATGGGGTGGGCGTGGCTTCGGTATGATGAAACCGGCCCGCAGGCCGGCAGTTTGACACCCCTGGCTTAGTGAAATACATAAAGCTGTAAGAACAAATATAGGAAATGGAAAGAGGTCTAGGTCACACAGAATTATACTGACTCTATAACTGAGAAGTTGGTGTCAAGACAGAGAACAGAGGTTAGGGAAGGAGACTAATAGGGCTTATTTTGAAATGTTCACATTAAAAGAGGAAAATTGCCAATATACTGATATAATTGATCGCAGTTGCACAGTGAGTGTAATAGAATAGTACAATTAGTGACAAAAAGGCAAGAGCCAGACAGCTCTTATTTTGGTTTAGGTTTTTTTTCTAACAAAAAAGTATGTCTTCATCAGAAAATTTGAAGAGCTGAATGAAAAGGCAGACATGCTTTGAAAAGGATAACAACATGGCCTGGGAATACGTTTTTGCTCTGAATGAATTGAATCTGCAATACCAAAGGTATTAGCTGCTGATACGAATAAAATCAAACAGACAACTTCCAAGTTTATTTGATTTTGAAGGTACCTGGAGGGGTAAATAAATTGTACTTATGAAAAAGATGTTTGAGTAAGAGTTGATTGTGAACTGAATATGAACCAGCAGGATGATAGGGCTATAAAAAAAGCAAATGTAATTTTTGCACTGATATTCTGCTTTGATTAAATATCTATTTCAAATAATGCTTCTTGCGCCGGGCAACCATGGTTTAAGAAAGATTCAGAGCAGGCAGCCAGGATGATCAGGAGACTAGAAACCAAGACTTATGAAGAAAAATGGAATGTTTGGTATGTTGGTATCAACATTTAACCTTGAGAAAAGATGATCCTATATGTTTCAAGAGTGCACGCTTCAAAAACTTGAAAGAGTATCATGAAAAAAAGGTCAGGATCTGGTTGGTTTTTTTTTTCTGAAATAGTGGATTTAAGCTACAAGAAAGCAGAATTTAACTGAACAGATGCAGTTTTCCAACAGTGGTGAGCTCACTTTCATTGGATGTGTTCAGGTTGAAGCTAAACAACCATCTACTTGGAATGCCAGCACTGAACAGGAGGTTGGTGGCAATGTAAATAAACTCCTTCAAACTCTATAACTTTAGAGAGACTAATTCAACTTTGTTGTATCTGGGTAAGAAACACCTTGAAGGGATTCCCACAGCCAAATGCTACCTAGATCACTCATTGATCCTGCTTGTTGAATGTTATCTGAGCACGAACCTCAGTTTTTGGAGGATAAGTCACAAGGAAGGGCTGAGGGTTAAAGCAGTGAGTTGGTCAGTGGAAATCAGAGAGAAGCTATTTCTTCAAGAATATGAACCAAATGTTTTTGTTATTCTTAGTCTTGTTTACACATGTATGCCCTACAGTAACCCTTCCTTTCCTGGCCTTTCATCTTGTACTCAATCTATAGTTCTACTCTACAGGTACTTCCTGCATTAGATAAATGGTGGGGTTTTTTGCTGTCTATTTGTGCTTCATAGATAGAAAGCATGTCAACAAAATCTTGCTATTTCATATCCTCTATGGCCCCAGTGGATTAACATGGTCTAAACCAGTGATGGCGAACCTTTTAGAGACCGAGTGCCCAAACTGCACCCCAAAACCCACTTATGCATTGTCAGGTGCCGGGTGGGTGTGACTCATTGGCTGGGGGTGGCCAATGGGGGGGTGGCACATTGGGTGGGCGTGGCTGAAGTGGTAACGGCAAACTGGATGGGACTAAAAAGTTCAATCAATCAATTCCAACTTTGCAAGATCTTTTTTTTCCCCGCAAGAAGTTGAAATTGACTGAGTGATTGAACCTTTTTTTTTTGCACATGGCAGCGGAGGCCTAAAGCAAAAAGGTTTTATAAAACCCAGCTGAAGCCCTAGGACTGGGGCAATGGTGCGCATGCCCATAGAGAAGGCTCTGAGTGCCGCCTCTGGCACCCATGCCATAGGTTCGCCACCACTGGTCTAAACTATGTTACTGTAATAGATAGAAATAGTAGAATGGAGCCAAAGTCTTTTGAATCCTGAACATTTAAATTTCTTGCTTATAGTTGGAAAGTAATATTGTATTTCATTGTACAGCAAGTTTATTATGAAGAAAATCGGACCTGGGTATCTTCGAGACCGTCTTCTGCCGCAGATTGCCTCCCATCGACCGGTACGCTCCCACAGAGCGGGCCTCCTCAGGGTGCCGTCGGCCAAACAGTGTCGGCTGGCGACCCCCAGGGGGAGGGCCTTCTCTGTGGGAGCTCCCACCCTGTGGAATGAACTCCCCCCAGAGATCCGGATTATTCCGGATCNAGGGGGGGATTTTATAGGGATTTTAAAGGGATTTTATAATAGTAAACTTAATACAGGTTATTTAATATATATTTTAATTTGGCTTTTAGAGATATTTATTGTATTGCACTGTTTTTATTTACCTGTAAGCCGCCCTGAGTCCCTCGGGAGAAGGGCGGGGTATAAATGGGAAAAATAAATAAATAAATAAATAAATAAAGAGGGTCACATTCTAAAACATGGAAATGGTCATAAAATCTAAATCAGATTTACCGGTAATTTAATTTATAAAACAAGGGTTGCTTAACGGTTACAGTATAGCTGGAACATGCAATTACAAAATTTTGCTTCAGAGTAGAGTCTGCTGCATCAGAGTAAAGCCTGGATAGGACGTCTCCATCACTGCAGGTCAGGGAACACATGTGTCTGTCGTTTAGAGACGGTTGCTAGCTGTTGCATTTATACATCTACGAAAGTTAGTTCTGGCTAGGGAGTGCCCAAACAGCAAAGCACAGAACAGGAAGTTAGATCAGTCAGCACATTAGGAGGCGCACCTTCTCACTGTTCACAGGATTTTGGGAAGTGTGTTCCTTGGCCTCTCTAGCCACCTGCAACCTACGCTTACTCATCAACCCCTTCACAACATATGTGGTGATACCCGCAGTTGCGGGCAACTCTAAATCAAGCTTAAGGCCAATTTACAGTGTAATCCTATATCTTTTAAAAATGTTGCCTAGTGTCAAGAATTCTTGCACAAGAGTGCAAGTAAGGGTGGGCTTTTGTATTTGGACACAGTTGAGGTCATTGGTCAGCCAGTTCTCTTGGACCAGTTTTTCCTGAGGAGCAGCCTGGTCACTGAACAGGCTTGGGAGTCCATGGTGAGTATCTGTGCTTGGTTTCCTGATGATGAAATACTTGTTAAAGTTGTAGGCATGGCTCTTTTATCAATACACTCAACTTCCTAAGAGTGTTCTGAAAAGACCCTGCTTTTTCCGAAGTGCTTTTTCTCTTTGTTCCCCTTCATTAGTGCTTCTATAGGTAAGCAGTAAGTGTAACGTAAGGCAAAAAGAAAAGCAGCTTGTTTCTATCATCTGGATTGTGATCTTCCAGGATAGTATTCACATATTGGAGCTGATGCATTATGATTGGGAGCTGATATAATATATCCAATAGTCCAGAGGTTCCCAACCTTTTGAGCACCAGGGACTGGTTACATGGAGAGAGGTTTTCCGTAGACCGTAGGGGGCTGCCTATATCCCGCAGATGGGGCTTTGTTTGTTTGTGTGGGCCGGTTGCTGGCATGCCTCTGCCCAGTACTGGTCCATGGACTGGGGGTAGGGGACCCCTGCAATAGTCTGTCTTAATGATATGGACCAAACAGTTAAAGACACAAAATATTTTACATGTAACGCTGGGGTAAAATTCTGTTGTTAATGATGTTATAATGCCCTGGTGTCATTGAGGAAATAAGCATAGTTTGCAGAAGTGCAGGATATACTATAAATGTACTCTTCTGTTCCTTCTTTCTATATCACTATTGTAACTTAAGGTTTTGGTGGTGGAACACTGTTGCTGGTAGAATCATGTCTTTTGTTGCTGTATGCCTGGACAGTTTTGTCAGTGTGTCTTTCAAATCTTACAGTCTGCCAGCATAACAAAACTGGTAACAGGTCTCAATTTAGCATTCTTTGCCTAAAAATCAGCAAGACCTGGATAATCTGAGAGAAGGGGATCAAGGAGTAAGCTGTGATTTACTTCTCCCATTTGTGACCTACTAGATGAAAAATGACATGGTATGCCCATTCAAGGTCATCAGAATACTTCCTCTGTACTATTATTATATTTTGTACTAACTTTGATTCCTCTTGCTTCGAGAGGCTCTCTGAAAATATCTCTCCTCCTTCACCTCCTCTTATATTTTTCTCTTTTCTTTCTTCCTTCTGCCAAATTCTGTTTGTAAGGGAAGAAATTCAGCAGAAATAGCACTGTAGTTCTCCTTGAAGCTAGGACACATGCTCCATCTGTTAAATATATAAAACATTTCAGTGCCAGAGGCAGGAAGCTCGGTATAATGGGATGTAATTGTCAGTCTGGGAACAGCTTGAGAGCCTGACAGCATGGAGTTGTGTAATGAAAGTTTCAGCCTTGTTGGGTAAATGCTTTTAAAACAGACCTTTTGAAATTTTGGGTTTTTTAGTCAAGACTAAAAAGTGGCCAGGTTTCAAAAAGTCAAAATGCTTTTCGGTTTCCTAGATAGGTCAAAAATCTGCCCATTGGTGGCAAATTGCAAGCGGAATGACCCATGTTCCGTTTCAGGGATCTCCGGCTAAAAGGAATTTGGATAAAAAGTGTGGAAAACATCTTGCCTAAGATAAATCAGTGGTTGAATTTACATTGTGTAATAACCATGGCTTGCTTAATCCATGATTTGTTCCCTGATCTAGAAATCATCTTACAAACCACAACAGCTACGTTCACAGAATACTTGGAATCAAAAGACCACATTATGTCTTAGCTTTGTGAAAATGCAGACATAGTGATTTCTAAGCTGCTTATGATATTTGAACCCAGCCAGTTGAGACTTGGTCAAGTGATGGTTGAATTAATTGTAATGTAGTGTGTGGCATGTAAACCAGTGACATATGGCTGCCCAGATTAATAAATTAGCTCGTGTTACCTGTAAACGTAGGCACAAACTCATTCATAACGTAAATCACATACCTATTTAACTTATTTCTTGAAGTAAAGGAAAGAAGAAGGACAATTATCATTCCTAGAAGCCAATGATTAGAATTGTCCAAAAATATATAGTTATATATTCTTGGTTTTTTTAAAAAATATTTTTAAAAATAAATTTTTGGGGGATGCCAATAAGGGCCTAAATATTTGGTATTCAGTATAAAGTTTTGATACTATTAGTAATGCTAAAACGATATCATTGTTTTAAAAAAACCCTATCATCATAATCATGTTTTTGAAAACCTGCTTAGTCATGTTGGATTACAGCAAGGTATAGAAACTGATAAACTAATAAATGAAATAAATATATGGCTAAATATGCTATGTTTTATCCTAATCAGGCTAAAGCTAGTTAAGTGATTTTTCCAGATTGGGGACTTTAATTAAAATGCACTCTGTTTTTCTATTTTTACCCTTTTTTTTTTGGTGGTGATGAGAAATGAAAGAAGTGATGGGAAGGTTGGAAATAGAAGAAAATGTTAATCTGGAACTCTCATAAAAATACTGACTCAAACAAAATGATGCCAGATCATTTTAAGGGATTCTTTCCAGATGAAACCAATAAAATGAGGTTGTTGAGACTAAAGGAGTGGTGTACAATCCTTAGAAATTGGGTTTATGGAGTTTAGTGCTTTACCCCAAGTAATAAGTTAAAAATTTGAGCCTTTTAAGGCAGCGGTCCCCAATCTTTCCGGCTTGGCGGACCAGTGGGGGGGGGAGAGGGGATGGTTCTGCGGGAGTGCAGCTCACACAAATGGAGCTTCGTGCATGAGCGCCTACCGCTTGCACAAGTGGAGATACACACGTGTACTCGCCCACCCCTTGCACGGCCCAATAGTGGGCTGCAGCCCGGGGGTCGGGGACCCCTGTTTTAAGATGATGAAATTAACTAGCTTGGTGCCACATTGTTGAATATTATCATTGCATTTTGTAATTCTTTTGATTTCCTACCCATCTTGTGATCAAGAATTAGGGAAGAAAAGCTTTTATTGATTGAAAAGATGGGGATTTTTAAAAACCTTTTTGGTCACCTCTCCGCTAGAAATGGTTAGTATTTTGTTGTGCGACTAGCTAACAGAGACACATCTTCCCTAGCTTAATTTATAAACACTACTCCTCTGAGTAATAAAATGTTAGGTATTTTGCCTGTTCCAGGACAGTTTTGCCTTCAGGTATTTCATGAAAATAGCAAGGAGTCTTTCTTAGCCAAGGCAACTTTCAGTAAATAAGAGAGGTAAGATATGTATATGTATATTTTGCTTTCAGGCTGCCCTATTTTGCTGCCTCTAGGTGGCTATAAAATACCTCAAAACTGTCATACATATAAACATAAAAATCCACAAATCAGCATCAACACATACCAAGGTCATGTGCTAGCAATCCTAACTTCAGCAAAGAAATTATCCGGATCCTAACTTGAAAAATATATAATTTTCCTCTTATTATTATAAATAATAAATAATTATTATAAATAATTGTTACTTTTATGGAATCAGACTTGGCAAGATGTGGGAAAAATAGCAAATGTCAAATAAATATGCATTTTTGTATTCTCAGGCACCTGGCACAAACAATTTGCTTTACGGTATGTTGTTCATATTATCTTGTCCTATATGTACTATTCTTGTACTTCTACTCTGGGGACTGATTCTGCATTTTTTTCACGTTTTCATTTTAAGATGGTTATAGTTTATGTAGAAATATAAGCCTTACAGTAATTCTTTATTGAAAGCTGCAGAAAAAAAAATCAGGGTGCAACAATTCCCTTCCAATATACAGCTTTATTATTTCCAGATTAAAATTGTTGATCAGAATCAGCAGCCCTGCTGTGTTTTCTTGTACAAGGTACACTAATTGGTGCTTTTTGTTTTATGGTGCATTTTAAACCTAGGCTTCTGCATAGTTGGTGATTCTGGAAATCTACGCTAAATCAATAAGGCTGGATGTGTGTGTGTGTTTTGTGTGGGGCTGAGCAAATGTGTCCATTTGTAAAGGGCTTATGAAGAAGCGCTTGCCTGAACCAATTGCTTTAATAAATTATGCATTCTGATGCTGCACAACAATTTTGTGATCAAAAGCTGTCTCCTCTGCCACGGAGGAGACAGGAAGATGTAAATCTTTTTTACTTCCCTCAAAGTTGCTGTTTATTTATTTTTTAAGGCCTTCGGGGATATTAAAGGTAATGGAAATTGGTCAGTGAATTTAAATTGATTGCTCAGACTGATCTATGTAGGCAAGGAGTATACATGGGATGTTAGTGGACTTCCAAGGCCATCCCATCCGATAAAATGAAACATCAGTGAAATTCTATGATAGTTTCTAGTAGGAGTTTGTTTTTTTTAAATTGTTGCTTGTGATAACCTTTCTCATGAATATGTAATAGGTTACTCAGTTTGGAAAAAGAGAATGAAGGCTACTAGCAGCTTCTAGCAAAGGCTCCATTTGTTTTCCCTTATGTATTTATAAAACTGAGTGGATTTTCAGTAAAAGTAGAAATCCAAGGCAAGAGGTTTCCTTAAAGAACATATTTATTGGCTACAAAGTATGGGCCAGTCAAAAGTGAAACCAAGTGTGGAGTTCCCTAATGTTACAAAGTTGAACTTTGTAATTATGCATTATGTAATTATCCAGGTTCCCCAATAGAATACTTTGGCGGACTTTCTAACTGAAGCCCGCCAAAAGTCAGACAGCAATGACCTTGGTTCACACGGGAATAATTTATTGTTTAGTCTAACCTTAAAACCACTCATCCCCCCTCCCAGTACTGTGGCAACAGAAAACAAAGCAAAAATGGCTTCAGTCAAGATCGTTGCAGTGTTGATAAAAAGCTTTTTTGAAGCGTAGGTTTAGTTGATCTTTTCTTGTATATGTTAAGATCAAGTGAACTAACCAACTACGATAGTCGGATCTAGTTGCACCTGAATTTGATTTACTGCCTTGAGAAAAAAATAGATTTTTATATGTTCAGGCCTCATGAACTTCTTTTGATATTAAAGGAATTGAGAACTGAGATTAACCTCTGCAGTTGGCAGTGGTTTGTCCCGCCTAGTCAACAGATTTGTTTGAAAACACATATACTGAGTCTTGTCTCTGAAGAGCATTTGGTGGGTTATAGCAACTCATAACTTAAAAGGATCTTTCCAAATTATAGCCTTGCATGAAACACAAAAACCCAGCAATCAAAACATTTGGAATATTAAAAAGAGCTGAGTTAAAATGGTAAGTTATAATTATGTTTAATTCCTTCTTATATAAATAATGTTAGTTTTGGAAGATTATTGAGACTGACTTCCCTTCAGATTCAAGCAAGAAGGGCTCCCTTATATATATCGTATCACACTTCTAAGAAGGGGGAAAATAGATGAAGGGACCTAATAGATTCCTAATTCCTAAGGCTTACAAATAAATTGATTGAAATTAACAGTTGGTGTACAGTGAGAGAAGAATATAATTTGCAAGTAAGTAGTTTCTTAAATGCTTTATTTTATTTTTTACGGGCTGTTAAAATTAATATTTTTTCAAAATAATGGAATTTATTGCATTTCATAATTTCATTATAGGATTTATTTTTATTGTCTATTGCTTTTGATATTTGTATTTTGTGTATTTTGAAATATTAGAAAAGTTAATTTATTAATAATTTTAACATATTTCTAAATCCATTGTTTATTTACCTGGCCCCTCACTTTCTGGAGTCTTTTCCTTCTGTTTATATACATATATTTTCCTCAAGATCTTCAGTAAATAATTTATATACTACTAAAACTCTCATTGTATTTATCTGTTTGTACTCTCAAGTTAGTCCAAGTGATGTATTATACCGCAACATTTTTTGACTCAAGGTATTTAAAATCCGTTAATGTAAAGAAGTAAAACATCCAGGACCCCTGTGGAATTGAAAGTTCTATGATATCCACACTAGGTGTAGTCATATTCTCTGTTGGCTTCCCACAAGCAAAATCTGGGGAAGCCAGTAGAAAGTCATAACTGGACCACACAGAGTCATTCTGTTTGGTCTGCTCATGGTAATTCTTTTATCTCTTTAGGTTAGTAAATATTGACCGGTTATTGAAGTTTGTTTGCCACTGCAATACGTTTGTTTTTGTTTTTTTGTTTTTGTTCATGGGACCATAATCTAGCATTGGGGTAAAAAAAATAAAATTTAATGTTTATTCTGGTCACAGACTACGCTACCTTTCTCGTAGAGGATGATCCAATGGGTCACAGTGTTGTCTAGAATACACTAAAAAAGAGATTGTCTTTTTAAAAAAAATGGATTACCAAGCTTAAGTGAGCCACCAAAAGACCATGCCTTAGGGCAGACGTATCAAACACAAGGCCCGGGGGCCGGATGTGGCCCGTGAAGTGGTTTCATGTGGCCCGCGAAGCCATCCTGGAAATAGTGAGGGAACGGCCCCCGCTACCTTGGCCCTGGCCCAGGCCGGCCAGGAGCCAATGTACAATTTTGTGGTGGCCATCTATGCTGAAATGCAATTAGTCTTAGCTCCACAAGGCCGTCCGGAAACAGTGAGGAACCAGCCCCTGTCATGTTGGCCCCACCCCCTGGATGCATGCTGGGGAGGTGTCACCCTTTGTGAGGAATGAAGAAATGCACCATGCCTTGGCGCTTGCCCTGGTCCCACCCCCTTCTGCCAGAGACCCTCAGATCTGTCCCACTCCTGCCCAGGCCCCCACAGGCACCCTTGATGTGAACGATGTAGAGCTGGCCATGCCCACCCAGTAGGCCACACCCACTCCATTCACACCCACCCAGTAGGCTGCACCCACCCTGGCTACACCCACCCGGCCCCCCAAGGGCAACTGCAATGCTGATGCGGCCCTCAATGAAATTGAGTTTGACACCCCTGCCTTAGGGGTTGTTTGGTCATAGAAAATGTCATAGCAGAGGATGTCATTAGACAAATACAGTAGGTGGATATAGAAAATGAACATGGGAGAAGATAGCCATTTAAGTATTCTAGCCCAAAACAATTCAAAGCGTTAAAAATATTCAGTGGATCTTCTGTAGCACTTAGAAATAGAAAGTCAATTTTTTTAAAAACAAGGGAGCCATCATGTTCCATGCAACCAGCTTTGGTTAGCAATTGGGCTGCTATACTACAGATCAACAGTAGTTTCTAAAGTCAATATATTTCAATAAGGCACATGTGATGAAACTGAGAAGTAGCACCTTGGTAAGATCTGCATCCTTCAGAAGTAGGAATAATTGGTAATGGACTTAAATGACTTAAAACTCATTTTTTTCTAGTAATACAGCTTGCAACTTTGGATCTTAAATAGGCAGTATCAAAGAGATGGGATGGTGCAAATGTATCATACGTGTAGTAGACAACGTCTAAAAATAGGTCACCATTTTCAGATCTGTTTTTGTCCTCACACTTTTTCTGTGAAGGCACATTTAGCTACGTTTTTCAATATAGGGAACTAGTATTTTGGGGTATAATGAGATTTTTTTAAAAAAAAGATGAGAGCGACACTGCTGTTTCTAACTAAGCATTAAGCTTTCATTGATCCCTTGCTACATATTGCAGAGGAGTCTTCACATTCTGCTGTGGGCGTGGGTCACCATTTGGGGTGATTTATAATAATTCCCCATTGTAAGAGGCAAAGAATGATATATGTGAACTGCTGTTTTTGCTTATACAGTGTAATGAAAGGCAGCCCATTATGTTGTATTCTTGTACTGGAAGCCATGGTTTCCCACAATAATGGCAGATTCCCAGCTTGCTGCTTATTGAAGAGCAAAATTTTAGCTTTGGAGAAGAAAGTTACACCATCCAGAGCTGTAGATTGGAAAACTGAAAAGTATTCTGGGGGAAGATAGGAATGAACCATTTCCATAGAGTATTGCTGCCCAAAAATATATACAGACCATATAATTACCAGGAATTTGAGTACTACTTGAGGTGGACTTTTCCTTTAGTCTTGCCCATACTATATCTGACTAAGCTTGACTGAAAAATAAAAGTTGTAGTTATTTTTCATATCAAATTCTTCTGCTCATCTCTAATATGTTAGGCAGGAATGACAGAATTGATACTATAATTCTTATTCCTATAATATTTCTTGAGATAGGAGTTTTAAAACATCTGAATTATTTTGAAAATGATGTATTTGTTTCTAGAACAGTAACTGTATTAACCTTTTCCAGTAAAAACAATGTTTGTTTTAGACTAAAAGATATTATTATTGCAAAATCTTCTTGTGGACTTTGGACTGAAATCCATAAAAATGTTCTTGATAATAAATGCTTCAGTAATTTGGGTGCTGTGTTTTTTTATCTGGATTAGGACATTGTTAAAATACGTGCTGAAATAATTTGTTCTATTATTAAAAATCAGGCTGAAAACTCATGCATGGTTTATGCTGAAAACTTTCTGACTTTTCATTTCTCTTCCCTTTATATAATTATTCTTCAATTTCAGCTGGTTCTAAAGCAAAACACGTAAAAATTTACTGCAGGATAATCTCAAGTGATGAAATTATGGCAATAATGTGAAGCGGTATTTAAACAGACATCACATAATTTAAAAGGTGAATTAATTCCTTGACTATGCTACTTTGCCATAAAATGTTATTTGCTATTAGTAAAATACTGTTAATAAAAAAGTAAAGGTTTCCCCTTTCCAGTCGTGGCCAAGAGAAGGGGGCGGTGGTCATCTCTATTTCTTAGCCTAGGGCAGGGGTAGGCAACCTTGGCTCTTTTATGACTCATGGACTTCAACTCCCAGAATCCCTGAGCCAGCATGGCTCAGCTTGGAAACCTCTCCCTTTCCCCTCAGCATGGCTGGCTCAGGAATTCTGGGATTTGAAGTCCACAAGTCATAAAAGAGCCAAGGTTGCCTACCCCTGGTCTAGGGAGCTGGTGTTCTCCAAAGACCCTTCCCTTGGTCATGTGGCCAGCATGACTATATGCTGAGGTGCACAGAATGCTGTTACCTTCTCACTGAAGTAGTATCTATTTATCTACTCGGCATTTGCATGCTTTTGAACTGCTAGGTGGGCAAGAGCTGAGGCAAGGATGGGAGCTCACCCCATCGCACAGTGCTCAGGTCTCAAACCAGGGCTGTCAGCCACTCAGCCATTGTGCCCCCTACGCCCAAATAATGTACTATTATCGCTAGCTCAGTATGTGCTTCATTTTAGCATCATGAAAACTGGAACATTTTGATGACTTGTTAGCTTATTTTCCACTTCCTTATTTTGATAAACTTGAGGGTTGTTTTTTTTTTTTAAATATTGATCTGTATAGAAGATGCTAATAGTAATTAAATAGAATAGTGTTTGTCTCGTTAACACAGAGATACATTTATATCTTTGACTTGGGGAAAGTAAGAGGAGATCCTGGTAATGTGTTTGGCAGAGTTGACTAGCTGTTCAAAACCAGCTGCTTTTGACCAGATAAAATTGCCTGGTGTTTTTAAAGTGAAATCTTTTTGAGAGAAGCTGCAGCTCGTTATTTAAGGCAGGCAGCATAACCAAACAGTTTCCATATTTCCTCGGAGGCTATAAAAAATTCAAGGTAGTCAGGATGCATTAGGGATTCTACCATACTTAATTTAATTTGTGTTTCTTTGTAGCTAGCATCCAAGATAGAGACTACTTGCTTGTTATGTTTATTGTAAGTGCTCATAGTGTGCAATGCTTTCTCTCTCCCCCCCCACCTCCCCCAAACAGGGTAAGAGTAAGTGGTGAATTCTACAGCTTTTCAAAAACACCAGATAAATCCTGATTTGTGTAGATCACACATTGGAACAGATGGATAATGGAGACTGGGGATATATAGTAAGTATTCCTATTATTCAATAACATACATTTTTCAGAATATAAAAAAAATTCGCATTGTACAAAGTGGTGCTATTTTCACAGCAGTTAAATTAAATATGTAGGTCTGTGAAGTCTTTTAATATTTTTAAATGTAGCTTTGGGATTAAGCAGTGCTTATATAGTGGAGATGACAGAAATTAAACAATAATTAGCTGAAATAGAGGTTGTTTAGGAAGAAGACAAATTTCATGCAACCATTTTTTTCAGAAAGCATGATGTAGCGATCCTATTTTCAATTAATCTCTGCCTGCTAGGATGGCTGTTGCCTGGTGAAATCTGATTCAGTAAAACTTACATTGGAGCATTTCCCAGTATCCTTCTTGGATGTTCTAGTTAATTCAAGTGAATATCTCTAGTTTCACAGCAGAGATACTGTATTCCCAAAAAATTCTGTGTACTTTGGATTCTGCCCGATGTTCTTTCTGCATTATTTTTTTCAGTGAAGCAGTAACAAACTACTTTTCAATTGTGTTTTAAGTAATCGTTGCTACTTCAACTATTTCCTCCAATAAACAAGGAAATGTTGTAAGAGGTTTACCTTTTCTAGAGCCTGTATGTCATATTTAAAAGAGCCTTAGATGCCAGAAACAATTTACACCTTCTCTGATGCACATTGCAGAATCACTGTTTTTCAGTGGTACAATTTTTCTAATAAATTATTTCAGTGGCTTTTTTTTTTATTTGACTCTTCTGAAAACTCCATTCAAATCTGATACATTGGTCCTCCCACATTGCATTCTTTGAAATATATTATTTAATTGGGTTGTTGTCAGTTATAAACTATCCTAGAATTCAACCAACAAGGCCTGTAGGGGAAGTTAAAGGCTACAGGGATGCCACTTTAAATTGTGATCTATTGGATTTGCTTAGCCTTTTCATATCTGAAAGAAAAAGGTCAGTTAGAAGGTTAAACTGTTTCCCATTCCAGAGTGCAGGGGATGGAATAAGGGGTTAAAATTACAGAAAGGCAATTTCCAGGTGAACATTAGAAAAATACTTCCTAAGAATAACATAAGTTCAGTCTGATAAGAGCTTTTGTTTTGGATATGTTAATCAGAGCTTAGACAATTAATTGTTGGAAAGGCCTTAATTTGGATTTTTGCATAGAGAGTGGATTGCACTCAGTAATCAATTCCTAGCAACCACAGGATTCTATGCTACTTGACACTCTGTTTTCATGGTGTGAATTGAAGCTGTGCAACACTTACTGTAAAAAGTTAGATGTGTTCTTTTAAATTGCCCCCCAAATCAGTAAGAAAGGTATATAGAGAAAAGCATAGAAATAACACCTAGTGATGTATATACAGATAATTCTTGATTTGCGACCAGTCACTTAGCAACCATTCAAAGTTATGTGGATCCTGAAATACCTACTTACAACCTGGATTCGAGGTTCCAACAGTGAGGACCCCCCACCCCTTGCAGTCATGTTATTGCATTTTGGGCGGTTGGCCCTCATTTATAGCATGACCACGATTTACAATTTTTATTTTTTTTTTGCCAGAAATGGTTTCCTTTAAAAAGTCCCATAGCAAACAGTGGGTTTGCTTATCAACCACAGTGTTTGTTTAACAACTGCCCCCAAAAAAGTCATAAAATTGTGTGCAGTCACCTGAGGGACTTGCTTAACAACCATCACGACATACAGTTGTATTTGCTGGGCCAATTACAGTCGCAAGTTGAGGACTACCTGTAAATGAAACAAGGGTTTGTGGAAGCTGCCACATAAATTTATTTAAAGCAGTCTACAAGATGATTTTAACCAATCAGAAGTGATTGAACTGGTAGCGTGTGCTGCCTAAATAATTTGTGTATTCTGCAAGCTGTTCTTTAAGTTACATAATTCCTGTTTCGTCTTTCTAAAAAACAAGGTAAATTCTGGGTGATTTGTTGAATATCTAAAACTGGGTAATAAGTGCTCATATGATTGTAAAAGAGTTCTGAAACTTTCTTTTTCCTCCCTAAGATGACTGAGCCAGTCACTCTAAATGTGGGTGGACACTTGTATACGACATCGCTTACTACTCTCACGAGATATCCTGATTCAATGTTGGGGGCCATGTTCAGGGGCGATTTCCCGACGGCCAGAGACTCTCAGGGCAATTACTTCATTGACCGAGATGGGCCTCTTTTCCGGTACGTTCTCAACTTTTTACGAACCTCAGAGCTAACTCTACCTTTGGATTTTAAGGAATTCGATCTGCTTCGGAAGGAAGCAGATTTTTACCAGATTGAACCCTTAATACAATGTCTGAATGAACCTAAACCTTTGTATTCTGTGGATACTTTTGAAGAGGTAGTAGAGTTGTCTAGTACACGCAAACTATCAAAGTACTCCAATCCAGTGGCAGTGATCATCACACAGCTAACCATCACAACCAAGGTCCACTCATTGCTGGAAGGCATTTCCAACTACTTCACCAAGTGGAATAAGCATATGATGGACACCAGGGACTGCCAAGTTTCTTTCACATTTGGGCCCTGTGACTACCACCAAGAAGTCTCTCTTAGAGTCCACCTGATGGAGTATATAACAAAGCAAGGCTTCACTATCCGAAACACGAGGGTCCACCACATGAGCGAACGAGCCAATGAAAACACAGTTGAGCACAACTGGACTTTCTGCAGGCTGGCGCGGAAGACGGATGATTGATTTTCTGTTCATTCTGTTTTTAATTTTTTTAAAAAATGACCCAGCATCCTCAGAACAGTGTATTAGGAATGGTGGGTCTGGCTTTGTATAAAACAGTATTGGAGGCTCTCTGTTCTTATTTTGCTATGAATATTTATTATTGGTTTTTAAAGACTGGAGATTGGACATGTGCTGGACTCTTCTGTCTTTTTGTCTCGTGAGAAACGTATGCATGTGGCTGCTCTTAATATTGCGACTTTTTAAAAACAAAGGATAAACAAGGGGGCATCCTTAAAAAAAATATGGCAGATGACCACATTGTAACATTTTTGTTTTCTTACGGTCATTGACCACAATATAGAATGATAAAAATCAGCTTCAAAATGTGTTTAATCCATCTCCTTATTATTGCAACTTCTGAAAATAAGAGTTAAAAAGTTAAATAAGTAGTTAAAGCTGGAGAAATTCCTTCTGAATTGTTCCCGGAAATGGTTATGGTGCTTTTGGAGATGAAATACTACCATCATGTAATCTAACCTTGTTTTTCCTAAATCAGTGAGCAAGCAGTATTATAACAATTTAGTTGCCAACAAACCTCCATGGCTTTTATTTTCCAAAATGCAGCATTTTGCAGTTATGGCAACTGTTCCTTTCTATGCATTATAAATCAAGCAACTAAATATTATATCTGCAGCTATGAAAGTACAATTAGAAGTATTTATATTGGATTCTGAATGCAAAACCATCCTGTGGCAGAAATCCTTATTTTTTAATGCCAGGTGCAATATTATTTCCAAATGTAATGCTTTCCAACAAAATGCTAATAAAATACAGTCTGGAAATTATAATTGCAAACTGTGTGTTCCTATCTATTTTCTTACTTATTGGTTTTATACTCTAGGACAGACATATCAAACACCAAGGATGCAGCCCGCGAAGTGGTTTCATGTGGCCCGCGAAGCCATCCTGGAAACAGTGAGGGAACGGTCCCTGCTGCCTTGGCCCTGGCCCAGGCCAGCCGGGAGCCAATGTACAATTTTGTGGTGGCCATCTTGGCACTTGCCCTGGTGGACCATGCCTTGGCACTTGCCCCGGTCCCACCCCCTTCTGCCAGAGACCCTCAGATCTGTCCCACTCCTGCCCAGGCCCCCCATAGGCCCCCCTTGATGCGAATGATGTAGAACTGGCCACGCCCACCCAGTAGGCCATACCCACTCCATCCACGCCCACCCAGTAGGCTGCACCCACTCTGGCCACACCCACCCAGCCCCCCAAGGGCAACCGCAATGCTGATGCGGCCCTCAGTGAAATTGAGTTTGACACCCCTGCTCTAGGACATGTAAGAATGGCAAAGGAAAGAACATTTAAAATAGGGAAAGTATTTAAAATTATTGGCTGGGTTTTTCAAAGCATTTGTAAATGGAAAGTAGGCTGCACAATGCACATGACATTTTCTTAGAATAAGAACCAATATGCCGTACCTCCCGTTCCGCTCTCTGCCCCATCTGATAATTAAATGAGAAGTTGGCATGCTATGCAAAGCCCTACTCTCTAGCATAGCGTTTCTTCCCTAGGGGTCCTTTGGCCCCATGTAAGGCGTTCTTAGAAAATGAAGTGGGTTTGGGAGCAGGGAGCAGAAACTGGTTGCAGAAGCAACTTCATTATTTTGGTTCTGATAAATTGCATTTTTGCCTGAGAGCATCTGAAAGCAGCCTTTCCATGGCAATCCTTTGTTGACAATCTCCCCAACATGGTCTCAAAATTCCAAGGATCCCTTCAGATACAGAAAGATTATTCTTTCCAGGGTAGAATCTGAATACTTGGTCCATTTGGCCCAAAGCTCGTTAAAATGTCCAGTGGTTTACTTTTGCTTATGAATCCTGAATTATACTTTAGAACTAACCTTGATGAATATTTAAACAACCTGGTGATATTTTTTTCATACTTTATCTGTAGCCAGAAAGCAGAAACTATGGAAACTGAAATTGTTCTTATCTTCCTGGCCATATAGAGAAGATGGATGAATAAAGCCAAGGTTTTCCTTGAGTTTTGTCATGACTCATACATGCAATGTTAAACCATAGTTTAATATGTGCAAATGTAGCCAGTAAGCCTGTATGCATGTACTTTTCATATGGATTTGATTTCATAGTCATGTTGTTTGCATTCTGGAACAAAAAAAGGCTACTGCTGACCTGCATCCTTAGGGGATTAATCCATGTAGCTATTAGTCCCAGCCTTTCTTATATATGTCCAAAACTTTTACTAATTGGCCTAAATGTTCCTGGCCTGAATACATAATTTTGACTCCTGGAACAATATTTTGACAATTCCATAGAGCAGTACAGAAATTGCTTCAAAATTAATTTAAGAGTATGCAATTAAGAGACGCAGGCTCCAGTTTAAGTGTTTCCTAAGCATGCTGATTTCAGGCTATTTAAATCGATGTACCAGATCATGGCAGATTGCCATGAAAAGATTGTTTAATTCATTTTACAGAGCTTATAGGCTACTCTGATCACAGACCATTGGGTGGTGGCTGGAGACCCATAAATCTACCAAATTCGGAGTAACCAGGGACAACTTTGAGAGGCAAAGAGGAAGAGTGCATAAGGGGAGCTGCCATGCTGAAAAGCAAACCTCAAATTCTCTGAACGCTAGCAATTACTCCTATTTCATTTCAGTAAGTTAGAAGGGCCTGGTTGTGACACTGAAACTGCTCAGGCTACATCCGCTTTGTTCAATTCCCACTCCTAAATTACAAAGGACACTTTATTGGCAGTGGGAATAGAGAGAAAGAGGATGGAGACCTACCACAATTTATTATTTCAGGCTTACATCCTTAATGTTTTGAAACAGGAAATTGTAAAGCATCAGGCATCCTGGTATAACCTAACTATGCTATGTGCCAATGCCAGTATTGCATAAGAAATAAAGCAAGAGCTATACTTGGCTGAAAAAAACACGTTTCTCCCGAAAGAGGTGGCATCCATTCCAACACGATCCTTAATGACAAAACAATGCAAAACAAGATGGATACCTTATGCATAATGTAATTGAATATTGCAGTGCGTTTTATATGGGGCTGTCCTTGAAAAGCATCCAGAATCTGTCAGTTGACTCAAAATGCAGACTGCCCCTCCCCAAATACATATACCTGGCCCAACACAACAGAAAGGCAGGGCACGTTGCAAGTCCCAACTGTCAAGAAAGTACATCCGATGGAACCTAGGAAAAGGGCCTTCTCTGTGGTGGCTCCCTCCCTTTGGAGCCTTATTCCCCCAGAGATAAGATTGGCTCCCATCTTGTTGCTTTTCTGCGAGGCCTTGAAGACACAGTTTTGTCAGTGGGCTTGGGCATCCCACTCAGAGCTGATCAAGAGGCTTATCCGATTCTCTTGTCATCACAACAGGGTATGTGTGGGGGTAAAATTGGGTTTTAACCACTTGGCATCACTGAGTATTGAATTGGGCAGCTATACAGGTAGTCCTCACAAACACGGTTTGAAGTTATAATGGCACTGAAAAAAGTGACTTATGACCAGTACTTGCATTTATGACTGTCACAGTATCGCCACAGATATGGGATCAAAATTTGGGTACTCTGCAGTCGGCATATATTTCTGACAGCTGCACCATCTTAAAGTCATGGGATCACCATTTGCAGCTGGCTTCTGACAAGCAGAGTGCAGGGGCGGAATCCAGATTAGCTTAATGATCGCATGATTCACTTAGCAACTGCAGTGATTCAGTTGTCAACTGTGGCAAAAAAAAGTTCGTAAAATCAGGTATGACTCACTTCTGGTCCCAATTGCCATAATTTGAGGACTACATTTATAAATTAGTTTAAATACATACATGCATACATGTAGTGGGGTGCCCCAAGGCTCTGTTTTGGGTCCAGTGCTCTTCATCATCTTCATCAACGATTGTAGATGGGGAAATCATCAAATTTGCAGACGACACCAAGCTGGCAGGAATAGCCAACACTCCAGAAGACAGGCTTAAGATACAGAAGGAGAGAAGAGCAACAAAGATGATTAGGGGACTGGAGGCTAAAACATATAAGGAACGGTTGCTAGAATTGGGTATGTCTAGTTTAACAAAGAGAAGGACGAGGGGTGACATGATAGCAGTGTTCCAATATCTCAGGGGCTGCCACAAAGAAGAGGGAGTCAAGCTATTTTCCAAAGCGCCTGAAGGCAGGACAAGGAGCAACGGGTGGAAGCTAACCAAAGAGAGAAGCAACCTAGAATTAAGGAGAAATTTCCTGACAGTTAGAACAATTAACCAGTGGAACAACCTGCCTCCAGAAGCGGTGAATGCGCCAACACTGGAAGTTTTTAAGAAGAGACTGGACAGCCATTTGTCCGAAATGATATAGGGTTTCCTGCCTGAACAGGGGGTTGGACTAGATGACCTTCAAGGTCCCTTCCAACTTTATCATCATATCATCATCATCATCATCATCATCATCATCATCATCATCATCATTATTATTATTATCTTGACAGACTTGAACATTGGGCACTATCTAACAAAATGAAATTCAATGGTGAAAAAAGTAAGGTTGTACATGTAGGCAAGAAAAACCAAATGCACAGGTACAGTATAGGTGCTACTTTGCTCAATAGTAGTAACTGTGAGAGGGATTTTGGGGTCCTTGTGGACAATCACTTAAATATGAGCCAGCAGTCTGCTGCCGCTACCAAAAAAGCCAACACAGTGCTAGGCTGCATTAACACAGGGATAGAATCAAGATCATGTGAAGTGTTAATACTACTTTATAACGTCTTGGTAAAGCCACACTTGGAATACTGCATCCAGTTTTGGTCACCATGATGTAAAAAAGATGTTGAGACTCTAGAAAGAGTACAGAGAAGAGCAACAAAGATGATTAGGGGACTGGAGGCTAAAACATATAAGGAACGGTTGCTGGAATTGGGTATGTCTAGTTTAATGAAGAGAAGGACGAGGGGTGACATGAGAGCAGTGCTCCAGTATCTCAGGGGTTGTCACAAAGAAGAGAGAGTCAAACTATTCTCCAAAGCATCTGAAGGCAGAAGCAATGAATGGAAAGTAATCATAAAGAGAAGCAACCTAGAACTAAGGAGAAATTTCCTGACAGAACAATTAATCAGTGGAACAACCTGCCTCCAGAAGCTGTGAATGCTCCAACACTGAAGGAAGAAACTGGACAACCATTTGTTTGCAATGATACAGAGTTTCCTGCCTGAGCAGGGGGTTGGACTAGAAGACCTCCAAGGTCCATTCGAACATCATAATAATAATAATAATAATAATAATAATAATAATAATAATAATAATAATAATAATAATAATACATCAATTCTATAAGAGAGATCATGCATTTCTGGAACAGGATCTATTGCAGGGTTAGGAATTTTTATGTAGAGAGCAAACAGAAGTTTAAATATTAATCCAATGCAAACCCTTAGCACTTAACTGTATTAAATTGGTCCCTGAATTACATTCTGGTATATTTGCATATGTAGTTTAATTGCATCACAAAATAATCTATCATTTTTAAATAAGATAAAATCTATAACAAATCTGGGCAAATAGTAATATTTTATAAGCCACCTCTTATTTTAGAATTTGCAACATGGTACACGACTCTCAATGTTACCTGATTTGAGAAAAATTGCAGTTTTAATAAGATTTTCATAAGACCTGAAATGTGCAATGAAAAACAATGGTTTGGTTTTTGCTGTTGCTGACATTGCAGGAAATTGTGCCTCTACTTCTGGCCAAAAAGAACTTCTGTGTGGATAATTACTATTTTTGCTGTTTCTTTTGCTGGGGTGGGGAGGGAAGATTATCTCTAAAAAGGCATAGAAATAGAAACTTTGAAATAAATGTTAAATGTTGTAGAGGGAAGTAAATCTGATAAAAGAAAGGGCTGGAACAAGCTAATTTTTATTGTTTGTAAATCACAGACATTCATCATTCATCTGTGCCCAGCCCAGATCATAATTTATTAATTAAAACCTTTTATAATAAAATGTGATCTTTATTATTCACTAGCTGTACCCAGCCACGCGTTGCTGTGGCTCAGTCTGGTTAAATGGAAAAGAAAGAAAAGAGAAAGCTTTTACGTCCAACAGATGGCGCTGTTTTTCAGAAAAAGCATGTTTTTACCTGTCACAGGTGTGACATCTATATAATAGTAGGTATATAAAAACACGCGCGTATTCGAATGCAACGTTGTGTCAAAATTTCAAAGCAATCGGTGAAGAACTTTCGGAGATTTAAGATTTTGAACAAATGAACATTTACATTTTTATTTATATAGATAGCATTTTTTCAGATTCTGAAATATCACCTCTTTAACTTTAAAACTTCAATCCCTCATGACTATAGTAGTTAAATCTTTTAAAAAACGAGTTTTGTGATACACTTGATTGCCAAATTTTAATATATTATTAATTTCTATGTTTATTTTCTGTAATTCAAGGCAGCATATCTAATGCTTCTCATCCCTGTTTGCTGCATAGCAAACTCACCTTAGAGAGAAAGTGGCCCAAAGTCACCTTAGCTGGCTTTGGTGCCTAAGGGGGAATAGAAGAAACAGTCTCCTGGATTGGTCTTCTGGTTTCTAGGCCCGCATCTTCATTGCTGTACCAAACTTATCTTCCCTTGAGTACGTCCAGAAACACATTTTTAACAGCTTTATGAGGTGAATTAGGCTGCCTTTATAACTTTTAGCATGACCCAACCAAGGCCCATGGTTGTGACACCTGATCTGCCCAAATCCATCCTTTGTACTTGGTTGCCAGCCAATTAATTGCTGGCCTCCAGGGGAACAAATCTAGGGCTGCTTCTGTGTGTATGTATTTTATGATACCCATAAGATTTTTAAAAATAGAACCTTTTCACTCCTAATTTAAAATACATGCCCGATGAGCAAATTCTTTACACAGTGGAATTTAATCCATAAGAGGAGACTGTTTTATATTCAGAATATTCCAAGCTTGAAATGGGTTATTCTGATGTTATTGGAAATGTTCTGGATGTTCCAAAATGTTCAGTGCTTGATTTAGAACTTGTAACTTCTCCAGAAAAATCAAAACAATATTGGAAACTTTCCAGAAAGGTCTGAACAATTGCTTCCAACTGGAAACGGCACGTTGAACAGTTTTTTAAACACAGTGGCTGTCAGTCATTTTATTCTTAATTAAGCCACATAACAAATATAATTGATTGTATATTGATTGTGTTCTTTTGTCCTTCAAAAGCTCCTTCATAAATGGGATTGTAGGGCAATGACTTAGAGACAGATATAATGTAACTACAAAGCAGAAGTAGACAAATCCTATATTTCAGTTTAAATTTATTTAGTTCATCACACAGAGGGTTGTAAATGTCTTTATAACACCTCTGGATGTACTTGATTCCTTGTTTTATTCAGTTCTCGTTTATGTTTCAGGGTTTCCTCTGCAAAATAGCATTATTATATTTCAACATATTCCTCTTAACCTCAGTGTGATTTTTCCCCACTTTATTTGTAGAAGATGGAGAAATAGCAAATGTCCAAAACACAGTTGAAATGAGACCCAGTCTGAATGCAGATCTGAATCCAGTGTCAACAGTCGCAAGATAAAATAGCAATCATTTGTAATATGCGTAGTAAGAAAAAGAATCACCAAGTTTCAAGATTTTAGAAGTGATGGAAGGGAGAGGTAGCTCACTATACAGTATATGATGTGTTTGGTTCTGAGAATGCATTTATTAAGTAAAACAAAATCAGATTTAATATCAGCATGTACTCAACCACTAACTGCCCCCCAGCAATGTTATCTCAGGGTCATTTTGTGACATTGATTTGGTCTGTAACTCTAGTAAGCCTTCAATAACTTTTTCAAAAATTAAGTAAGCCCTAAAACTTTCATGAGAACCAGTTTAGTGTAATGATTAAGGCACCGGGTTAAAAACTGGAAGACTGTGAGTTCTAGTGCCACTTTAGGTACAAATTCAACTGGTGACCTTGGACCAATCCCTCCCTCTCATCCCTTCAACTGCAAGGACTAGCCTAGGCAGTTGTTAGAAATCTGCCCTGACTCAAAAGCACCAACCCCAACGCAACTATATGAACCTTTCCTATTAGCACCCCATCATTACTGCTTTAGGGCAGGGGTGTCAAACTCAATTTCATTGAGGGCCACATCAGCATTGCGGTTGCCCTCGGGGGGCCGGGTGGGTGCGGCCAGGGTGGGTGCAGCCTACTGGGTGGGCCGTGAATGGAGTGGGTGTGGCCTACTGGGTGGGCATGGCCAGCTCTACATCGTTCGCGTCAAGGGTGCCTGTGGGGGCCTGGGCAGGAATGGGACAGATCTAAGGGTCTCTGGCAGAAGGGGGTGGGACCGGGGCAAGCGCCAAGGTGTGGTTCATTTCTTCATTCCTCACAAAGGGTGACACCTCCCCAGCATGCACCCAGGGGGTGGGGCCGACGCGGCAGGGGCTGGTTCCTCGCTGTTTCTAGACGGCCTTGTGGAGCTAAGACTGAATGCATTTCAGCATAGATGGCCACCACAAAATTGTACATTGGCTCCCAGCCAGCCTGGGCCCGGGCCAAGGCAGCTGGGGCCATTTCCTCACTGTTTCCAGAATGGCTTCGTGGGCCACATGAAACCACTTCGCGGGCCGCAACCGGCCCCCGGGCCTTGTGTTTGACATGTCTGCTTTAGGGCATCCTTTCCTAGTTCCAAATAACATGGAATACAATTTCCCTGTGGATAGTTGCCGTCTAATATATTTGAAGGATATCAGAATGGAGAAGGTTCTGTTGGGGAATATGTATGGCTTTTTTCTGGTTCTGACTTCATAGAGAATGGAAAATGAATACAGGATCACTATTTGGTGGGGAACCATCTTCTGAATATCCCACCATCACGTGCTCTTTGGGAATCAGAGCCTGCTTTTTTGTATAACAAAAGGAGTCTGCTGTTCATGGAGATTCCCAGTCATCCAGGTCATGGTTGTCCCAAAGGTGCTTTTTCCAAAAGACAACTGGACTTTCTTGCCCCCCCCTTTGAAAACATGTAGCTTCTTATCCAAGAAGCTTCTTCAGGTCACTTTATTTCACTTCTAAAGAAGCTTCTTGGATGAGAAGTAAAATGTCTTCAAAGGGAAAAACAAAAACAAAAGTCCAGTTGACTTTTGGAAAAAGCACCTTTGGGACAATTGAGTCTGCTGTTACCCAGCTTAAAGGCAGTCTACAATTACATCACATGGGCTTATTAAGGAAAATCGACAGTGTTGCTTGGAAGGCATTTTCGGAAAGAGTTTCTCCATGCCAGACGCCTCTTCATAGCTTGGAAAGAGCATTCTGGAAAAGTGGTTTTAAGTATGTCTTGAAGACCCGATCATCCTGTTGGAAAGCAAAAGGGAAAGGGAAGGGAAAGCATTAGGCATATGACTGTTGGTGGCAAAGACAAGGCAGAACACCATAGCTTGATTTTATCATTACAGCCTCATAACTAACTGTCCAATTTTATGTTTTCACTGTGTTAAACTAAATGTAGTGAAATCAGAGTTCCTAAGTTCTTAACAAAAAGTAAAGGTTTCCCCTATCCAGTCGTGTCTGACTCTAAGGAGCGGTACTCATTTCCAATTCACAGTCAAAGAGCCCAACATTCTCCAAGGATGCTTCTGTGGTTATATCTCCAGCATGAACATACGCCGAGGTGCAAGGAATGCTTTCCCACTGAAGTGGTACTCATTTATCTACTTGCATTTACATGCTTTCGAACTGCTAGGTTGGCAGGAGCTGGGCACATGGATCTCAATGTCAACGCTGCAAATACTGTATATTCTTGCTTTGACAATATGCAGACCTGTCTGGTATTTTTATAATTAAATCAGGCAACAGTGAAAGGGGAGGAGAATAAGGAAAGCCCGGGAAAAAGAAACCGGAAGTGAATCACATCTTCCAAGTTAACTTGGAATGCTTAGATCTGAGATTCTTTTCCGTTGTACATACATTCCAGGCATTTTTCCCTCCCCTATTTTGGGATCATGGTTCACATCTTCCAATTAACTTGGAAGATGTGATTCACTTCCGGTTTCTTTTTCCCGGCCTATCCTTATTCTCCTCCCCTTTCACTGTTGCCTGATTTAACTATAAAAATACCAGACAGTTCTGCATATTGTCAAAGCAAGAATATACAGTATTTGCAGCGTTGACACTCAAACTGCCAGCCTTCCAGTCAACAGGCCTAGCATCTTAACTGCTAGGCCACAACACACATCCACACACCCAAGTTCTTATCTAGAACAAAATAGTGGTCTGCAAATATCAGTCCTTAAGCCTGAGAAATCAATGCCATATAGCTCAGGAACTGCTTTCACTGTAACAGTTACAGAATCCTACTGGTCTGAGTGTGCTTTCCCCCTCCTTCGCTTTATCTTTGTGTGAACTGGGGAGGGGGTGTCTGAGATGCTTTTTCAAATTACTTTGTTGGAATGGACTCAAACCCGCTTATCTGACCATTGCTTTGGTAGCAGTTCTTCCTCTTGTCCTTCAAGGCCATTCCCTATGGCCTCTACAAAATAGATTTTGCCTTGGTCTGATGCTGAAAACCAACCATTTCTTGTTAAATACTGCCTTTTAATGTAAAGCTGGCATCCTGTCCTATCCTGTCCTGTCACAATTTCCCATTTCTATTTCTGCTGATTCTGCTCACCTGCTGATTGGTCGGTGATTTCTTGGCCCACTCATAAAGCCTTTGATAGGCATGGCCATCATAGCTTCCCAGGGCTGAATTTAAACATGCATCAGAAAAGTCAAAGGCATCCACCAATGGTACAGCATCTCTCCTGCAAGAGCATGGAAAATATTTTATGAGTCACAATTTATCAGTTATGTTCTACCTCATAAAGTACTCAAAATATAATCCAAAAATCCAATAGAAGTTTTCACATAAACGAATCAGATTAAAAACATAAAGGACCAAACGTACAGATCAGAGGTAGCAGCAATGTATAGGCATCCATTTACACAAGTTTTTAAAAAATCAAGCAGTAGTGAAAGATGTGACTCATGGGCAGGGAATGGATGGATCACCACTGGGATAGAAGTCCCTAGAGCAGGGATATCAAACTGCCGGCCCACAGGCCAGATGTGTTATGGCAAAACCACGGGCACTTCATTGCCGGCAATGGAGAAAAAATTGTGATACTTTGCGACACGTCACATGATGTTGTGAGTTTGACACCCCTACCCTAGAGAGACAACCTGTGGCTGTCCAAATACTGCAGAACTACAGCTCTCTGTATCTCTTGCCATTGGCCCTGGCCTGAAGCTCCTGCAAGTTGTAATTTTGGTTCCAGACGTTTATTTATATAGAACCATGTGTCCCTTTAAGTTTGCAAAATCTGGCAGAACAGAGATTCAGAAGTTGATGCAACGATCTCTAACTGAGCATGAAAGCTAACGAAAGTTAAGAATGAAAAAAGGTACTTTGATCAACAATTTGCATAAGCTAAATAATAGTATAAAGAGTTAATTTTGTTCACAATACTTCCATTTAGTAATATAATTAACAAAACACATTAATTATATTAATAATAGTACAGCATAAACTATGTCCTTGACCTGCACACTGGTATAAAAAGTGTTGGGCAGGTTAGAGCAAAAATTTAGTCTGCACACCAGCTGACCAGCCACACGGGTAACGCCACATATCTTTCTCTTGCCACCTCTTGTAAAATTTTAATCCAAATCTTGTCTATTTCCTTTTCAGGCATCCTTGAAACCTAAGCCCCCAATAACTTTTGCATTTATTCTTGTCATCTTTCCCTATTTATGCAAACTTCATTTCATCTTTTCTTTGGGTTTTTTTTAATATTTATAAGATTTAATTTCAATTCTACTTTTAAGTATTATTTAACAATTATTATTCCCAAACATTTTTATAAGCTACTCCTTTCTCCAACTCCATTACCTCCCAAATAGTACCACTACTTTAATTTTTAATTCCATTCATTCTGCTGGAGGCTCCTTTTTTACTCTTTCCACCCACTTCTAAAAAAAATCTTCTAATTTCCCTCTACATTTTGCCTTTTTCTGCCCTTTGCCCTTTGATTATGTTCTTTGAAACTGTACACATACCATTTCAACAAAACAAAAAATATGTACCATAATTGTCCGCCAATACAACCAGTTCTGTAAGCTTTATACATTATATACACAGTCCATTTGTTTTGCAATATAATTTATTGTTCTTTTAACTCTGAAAATAAAGCAAGAAGCTTATTGGAGCCATGGCCTCTTATAACCATTGGAAATTTTTCTCAGCCTCTCCATTCACTGTGGTTTGTTCCCAAAATCTATCAACTTTTTTACAATCTTAAAGACTAGAATGATTCTCAAACTGCAAAAGAAACATAATCCTGTTCTACAGAGGAAAGAAGTGGGTTGGGGGAGTATTAGGATAGCATTTCAGTGGTAGCAATAGAACACAAAATGGAAAAAGTAGTCTATGGTCCTGTTTATGATAAGTCAAGCATATTAGATGGAGGCTGCATTTTTGCTCTTTGTAAAAATCAACATGTCTTATCCTCTGCCAAACAGATGTTGCTTGTCCAATTCATTTTCACTGTGTCAAACAAGATTTATGTACTGCTAAAACACTTCTGTCTGTAACCTTTAACTGGGCAAAAGATTGCATCATAGGGCAAAACTCGGTCAACAAAGGCACAGTACCTCAAATGGGTTAACTTATAGAATGCCAGGACTCATTATTCCTGAGGGAATGAAATTTGGGGAAGTTGTGACTGCTTCAGCATTGCTGGGCTGCTGCTGTGATCATGTGATCCCTTTTTTTTAATGTTCTGTGACAGTTTCCCATCTATTTACGTAATCTGTCACTCCCTCACCCAGCAGCAGCCTAATTGGGGGGGGGGAGAGAGAGAGAGAAGAGGGAAGGAAGAAAGTTAGTTTTCTCTTTTTCTGTTCAGATAAGGAAGGATAGAGGAGGGAGGGAAGAAAAGGAAGGAACAGGGAGGGAAGGAAAGAAGGAAAAGGGAAGGAGAAAAGGAGGGAGGGAAGAAGGAAGGAAAGAGGAGGATGGGAAGGACGGAAGGAAGATTTCCAACACTCACTGCCAGCTTCCCATGAGGAAATTCAATGACGAAGTCAACCAGAAGTTTGAAGAGGCTGATATAGAGTGAACCTAGTGTGTTCCTCAGTGATTGTGGTATAGACCAGTTTGATTTAGTGGTTAAGGCATCAGGCTAGAAACCAGAGACAGTGTGCTCTAGTCCAGGGTTTTCAACCTTTTCACCCATTGTACCACTTTTAGGATATGGCAACATCCAAGTACCACCAGTCGCCTAGCAAGGTGTCAAAAACTTGACCAAAAAAAAAGGAAAAAAGTGATAAAGTATAGGTAGCTTTCGACTTACAACAGTTCGCTTAGTGACTGTTCGAAGTTACAATGGCACTGAAAAAAGTGCCCCCCAAGCCACAGCCGAGCAAGACGCCTGCCTGCCCGGTGACGCTCTTCCTCCTGTCCGAGGTTTTCATTGTTGTGAGCATTTCTGTTGAGTATTGGCAGTGGGGGTGGGGTGGGGGGTGTTTGATTTTTATTCCTCCCTGTTTGCTGGGTGGTTGCAGCAGGTTTTGGTCACTTCACAAGACCCTGGGACACTGTGACCGTCATAAATATAAATCAGTTGCCAAGCATCTGAATGTAAATCACAAGACCCTGGAGATGCTGCAACATTCCAGCTGATCGGCGCTTCTTCTGGAGCCTGGCGCTGATCTTGGCGCTTCCACTGAGCCCTGATAGCCCTGCAGCTCCAGCCATCTCTCACTCAGGCTTGTGTGGTGCTGCCACCGCATTCCCCTCCCCCGCTACCACTTTTCTAGGATGGTCTCGTACCACCTGCCAGGTATCAATGTACCACAGGTGGTACCCATACCACTGGTTGAAAAGCCCTGCTCTAGTCCCACCTTAGGCATGGAAGCCAGCTAGTGACCCTGGGCCAGTAACTCTCTCTCAGCCCATCCCAACCACAAGGATTGTTGTGGGGAAAATTGGAAAGGGAAGGAGTATTACAGTAAGTATATTCACCACCTTGAACTATTTATAAAAACAATAAAGGCAGGATACAATTAAAATATATAAAAATAGACACTTCTTGGGCAAACTGGCTTTTGCTCAGACATGGCGAGTAAACATTAACTCCATTTTCATATTCACTCATTCACACAGAAGGGAGTTCGGTGCCCACAGAAATGTCACTGTTACTAGGCCACAGCACATTATACGGTTAATCTTTATAGAGAAGCAGGTGCAAAGCAGTCTTATGGAGAATATGAAAACGATGTCAGTGCTTCTCGAAGGATCCCTGAAATGTGGCAGCCTCCCTTTTTGTTCATCCAAAGATTAAGCAGTTTGTTAAGATTTGCAAGAGCACCACCCAAATATGGAATTAAATGCATTTTTGTGAAGAAGAAAATCACCTCACCGAATGACTGCCAAGAGGTCCAGGTAGGTTTCAGTCACCCGGTCAATTTGCTCTGTAGAAAAATACGCATCCTGCATAAAATCTCCTGCATTAGAGAAAATCCCATGTAGTGCAAAGAGGTCACAGAGATTTTTGAGGACCCTCTGGATAGCAGATCCTTTTGCATGTTTCCCCAACTCTTCAGTAAATTTTTGTACCACGATGTAATGGCTATGAGCCTGAAAAAGTTAACAGAGAGAGTCATATCCCAGATCTTTGTACCATAAACTTGCACGTATATTAAAAGTTTGTCTGTCAAAGACGGTTGGAAAGAGATTCATTGGAAAGGTTCTACTTCTACATAGTAGGGTTTTGTCAGGTCCCCAAAGAAATGCATTTTAACCCTATGCCTATTTTCTACTTTCCTATAGCCTTCCTTTGTGGCCTGCCATTCTGTTGGGAGGGGGGAGCTTTTGGGATGGCTTTGCACTATCTGCAGGATGCCCTTATCTGAGAGACAGTTTATGCTTGAAGCCAGAAGAAATCGAAAGTGAGAAAGACCTTGAGGAGCCCTTGGAAAAGACCACTTATCAAAACACGATGCCACCTGTGGATTCAAATGAACACTGGGACTCTGGGGGTAGGAGTATTGAATGTTGCTTTTAATATACTGCTTCGCGGGTTTTTCTCTCAGACCTTGCCTTGATTCCCTGCTGTCACTAGCCCCTAATAAAAGTTCCTTTTGAGACAATGTCTGTTTCAAGAGTTCTGCTTTCTTGGGTGGCTTAGCTGAGGTAGGTCCTTACAGGTTTCTATTTCAATATCTGCAATAGCTGCTCAAAGTGATTTCAGGAACTGGGATCAGAAAATTTGTCTGGAAAGTTTTTCACATATCTGGGATCTACATCTGAAAGGCATGTTTCTCCAAACTGGTATACTCTTCCTTCATATGTGGTTAATTTGAGGTTGGAAGTGGATGTCTCTAGACAAATCCCCATGTTTTTAGTAGTAGGGCTTATTGAGCAGCATTAATCTAAGTAATTGTGTCCACCATTTTGAATTTACATTCACCTAATTCAGAGGTGTCAATTTTGCCGGACACGTCACGCGGAAGCCTCGCCCACCCCATTGCCGGCAATGGCAAAACTGTCCCGAGTTTGACATGTCTGACCTAATTCCTCAGAGAAGATACAACAGATCCAAATGAATGGCCTGAGAGATCACTACAAAAAAGGAAAGTCAACAGAAAACTTAAGACAGAACTAATTGGTGGACCATGCAGGAAACAGCTAGCACCAACAGCTGCTTACTGTAAGCTAGGACTCTATTCTTCTAATCCTGCTGCCCCCCCCCCCCAAATTTGACAATTGTTATAAGTCATGATTCACAGTCTGACTTTGACCTAGAATATGACAATGCTACTCCAGCTAAGCCTGTGCTTCAGGATTGTCAGCTTCAGAAATCAGTAAATCAGGATTCAGTGGAAGCTTATCAATCATTTTGGCTATTCAGCTCTTGAATCATGTTCCTGCTTCATGTTTGTGTCTCTAGATCAGGGGTGTCAAACTGCCGGCCCACGGTCTGGTTTCATCATACCGGAGCCGCGCCCACCCTATTGCCGGCAATGGCGGAAAAGCTCCGATACGTTGCGCGACGTGACATGACGTCGTGAGTTTGACATGCCTGCTCTAGATGAAACTTGAATTATGGAATGCTAGGTATATTATAAAAAATTGTATGGGAATGCTAGTGATAGGATGTAGAACGTATAAGTCCAAAGCCCACTAACTGCATAGAACCTGACTCAACCAATATATATCTAATTTTTAATGACATATTTTGGGTCAAAATTATTTTAAAAAGTACTTTTTAAAATAATTTTTGACCCAAAATATGTCATCAAAAATTAGTCTTCTTTAAAAAGTCATTTTAAAAATAGGTTTAAGACATGGCACATTGGAAAAAACCTGGCACACCTTGACAAAGCTTAAAAAGTCAATGCCATTTTCCCTTCCATTCTTCCTACACAAAAGGTGGTTTTGCAAAGTGTGAAGGGTCTCATTTTCCTTGGCTTCATTGCCTGAGCCTAATTTAAATGGTGGATTCTCAGTTCCTGGCAAAATAACTGATTAGGGAAAAGCACAAAGCAGTTACCAACCATCGCAGCTTTGGCTAGTTGCACAGTGCACTGGTTCCAGGCTTCATGTTGTCCTTTTCCTTCCTGAACCAACTGCTGAAGCTTGATTGCCACATTTCTTACATCCCTGAGAAGAATAAATATTGACATGTCAACATGTTCAACTAATATTTATAACTGATTACCTCATTTCTAAAAATACTCTTTAATAATGGCAGAAGATGGGGACTGACCCATGCAATGACATGGGAGGGTGGAATTCTGGAATGAACAATTGCAAATAAAAGCGTTTTCCGAACACTGTGATTTATAAAATAACTCTCATTGCAAATCAAAAACAATTCAATACACCAACCAAAGACCACATTGCAACTTTAGGCCCATTATGATACATGGAAATCTCAGGTTCTACTTGATGTTTATAAAATGATTACGTTTCAATACGGGTTGTTTTTCTGTACCATCTGTGTAAAGCTCTGACTATGTGAATATTTGGTTCAAGTGTTAATCAGCTGAGATGATTATGATGCTATGGGTATCAGTTGAGGTGTTTCATCAACAGTCCTGAAGACAAAGTCATGGGATTTAAAAATATTTTATCCAGCGGCCTTCCCGGAAAATAAGTTAAACAGAATCCTCTTCAAACCAATTATTTATGAATGAGACAGGAGCATCATTTTGAAAACAGAGATTGCTAGAAACAAGAATCAGCAGAATCAGCAGAAGATGAAAGTGACTGTAAACAGTCCTGCTAAAAAATCTTGAGTCTGAAATAATGGGGCAATAAGGATAAATACTCTAAAGAAGAATAAGGGGGAAAATGTAAATAAATAGAAGATTACTGTTACGAAGTTGATGTTAAAATATATATTGTGTATATATGTGTACTATGTTTTGTTTTGTTTTGTTTGTCGGTTTAAATAATAAAAATTATTAAAAAATAAATAAATCTTGAGTCTTTGATTCCATTTACTTGGCTAGGAAATCAGGCCTGCATGGAATCTGTTTGCTAAAAGTATCATCATCATCATCATCATCATCATCATCATCATCATCATCATCATCATCATCATCATCATCATCATCATCTCCTCCTCCTCCTCCTCGCCTTCCATCCAGTTCCCTCTCCCTACTGTACCATACCTGTCCCTCATCCCATCTCTATTTTGTTTTTGTTTTTGCAGTTTTATTAGGAGAGAGGAAACTGCATGCATGACCATGAGAATTTGTGTGCATTCTTGTTTATGAGGTAAAGTGATGAGTGATGGGGTAAATCACTTAATTTTATAAAGGGAGATCTTAATTTACAAGGAGTTCTTTTTAGTCAGTAGTTAACATTTGACTTGAATGGGACAATGGACAGAAGCATGCATGCAATATCTTCAGTGCGGTTTTAGCTGCAGTTGGCATCCTTAAATGGACAAGGTAGGAAACTGAATTTTACACAAGATTTCTATTTTTGAATCCCTCCCCCTATTTATTCTTCCTTTGGAGATGAAGAACTTCCTTCATCTGTGCAGGACTGAATAATGAGTGTTAATTTTTTTTAGTGATTATGTGCCATTAGTTGGTGTCAACTTTTAGTAGGAACACAGATTTTCTCCTGCTATTGTTATATTCGTACGATCAACTTGTTTAATCCTGAGAATTAGGGGAACCAACTGAAAAACATATGAATTCTGGGAAGAAGCTTCTACTAAGACATAAGACCTTAGGGCAAAGTCTTCTGCCTCGTCTTTAATTTTCTCTGATCTTTTACCATCCAACCTATGGATTGGGATGTAATACATGTAGTCCTCGACTAACAACATTCGCTTAGTGACAGTTTGAAGTTACAACAGCACTTAAAAAGTGTCTTATAACTGGTTCTTGCACAGACCAAGCATCACACTATCCCTAAGATTATGTTATCAAAATTCAGGTCTTGTTATCTGGAATGTATTTACAACAGTTGCACAATAGCTGCGCCATTTGCGACTTTCCCCAGCCGACTTCTGACAGGAAAAGTCAATGGGGGAAGGCAAATTTGCTTAATGACTGCATGATTCACTTAACAATTGCAGTGACTTGCTTAAAGACTATGTAAAAAACTCATAAAATGTGGTGGAATTCACTTAGCAATAGAAATTCTGATCTCCGTTGCGGTTGTAAGTCAAAGACTATCTGTATATCAAATTCTATTCCAGTTTCTTTATACCAGGGGTAGGCAACCTCAGCATAGCTGACTCAGGAATTCTGGGAGTTGAAGTCCATGAGTCATCAAAGAGCCGAGGTTGCCTACCCCTGCTTTATACCAACCTGAAGGCTCGATACTTATAGGCATCTGTGTAAATATCAGGATTTAGGAAATCCCTTTTTTCCCGGGCTTGACATTTTCCAAAATTCACCGAAGAAAAGTAGGCAACTGATGAAGGAAGTGGCTGGCCATTTTGTGCCATTCCATAGCATTTTATAAGAAATCTAAACATAAAGAAGAAAAACGAAAACCAAGACACATCCTAAGATTATTTGAATCGTGACAATTATTTTCAGAGATAAACAATAGGCATGCAAAAAAGATAACTTTAGGACATCAGAATACAGAAAAGATCTTTACTATGTAGGTAATCTGTGCTTACACTATTTGCCCTGTTTCCTTATGAATGCCACACTACTACATTTCCTTAACTCCTTAGTTCAACCCTGTCCCTTTAAAGCAGGGCTTTTCAACCTTTTCACCCATTGTACCACTTTTAGGATATGGCAACATCCGAGTACTACCAGTCGCCTAGCAAGGTGTCAAAAACCTGATGACCCCCCCAAAAAAAGGAAAAAAGTGATAAAGTACAGGTAGTCCTCGACTTACAACAGTTCGTTTAGTGACTGTTCGAAGTTACAATGGCACTGAAAAAGTGCCCCCCCAAGCCACAGCTGAGCAAGACACCTGCCTGCCCGCCCGGCAGCGCTCTTCCTCCTGTCTTGAGGTTTTCATTGTTGTGAGCATTTCTGTTGAGGATTGGCAGCGGGGGTGGGGTGGGGGGGTGTTTGGTTTTTATTTCCCCCGTCTGCTGGGTGGTTGCAGCAGGTTTTGGTCACTTCACAAGACCCTGGGACACTGTGACCATCATAAATATGAATCAGTTGCCAAGCATCTGAATGTAAATCACAAGACCCTGGAGATGCTGCAACATTCCAGCTGATCGGTGCTTCTTCTGGGCTCAGCAGAAGCGCCAGGATCAGTGCTGAGCTCCAGCTGGAGCCTGGCGCTGATCCTGGCACTTCCGCGGAGCCCTGACAGCCCTGCAGCTCCAGCCATCTCTTGCTCAGGCTTGTGCGGTGCTGCCACCGGTTCAGTTCATTCCCCTCCCCCGTTACTACTTTTCTGGGATGGTCGCGTACCACCTGCCAGGTGCCTATGTACCACAGGTGGTACCCATACCACTGGTTGAAAAGCCCTGCTTTAAAGATAACCACAACAATAAAAAGAAAGGAAAAAAGTATTATTTTCTGGAACCTGGGGGAGACACTCAGTCCAGCCAATTTTTTTCCTTTTCTCACAAAAGCTGTAATTCAAGTATTCTTGCAGCTTTGTCTCCTAAGAAGTTGGAATATTCTTGGATATTCTGTTTCATAAGATAGCTGGAGCCAACGTGAAAAATTTTCCCTGCAGCATTTTGGAATCCCTTTCATAATATGGAAGTGCTGGACAATAAAAACTTTGATTGCTAAAGACCACTCGTTTTAGAAAAAAGCTGTAGAAGTGCTTGTAAAAGGTATTCTGGAAAAGCTTCTGAAATCTCTAGATGTTTCTAGCAAGGTGTCATACGTCTGATTAACGAAACACTAAAAAGGACTTTCAGGCATATTTTCTCCTAAAAGCATTTATTAATGTTACAGATACGTCAGCACAACATGGAGGAATGCTTAGATCTGCTTCTCTTCCGTATGGATAACATTCCAAACATTTCCACTCCCTTATTGTAGGGTCATGGTTCACATCTTCCAATCAACTTGGAAGATGTGATTTACTTCCGGTTTCTTTCTCCGGGGCTATCCTTATGCTCCTCCCTCTTTCCTGGTTGCTGGTTTAACTATATAAATACCAGACAGTTCTGCACATTGTCAAAGCAAGAATATACAGTATTTGCAGCGTTGACACAAGGCTTGAAAGATAAAATTTTTTCCACTGAAGTTACCTGGCTGTTTGCAGCAGAAGAACAGTATTTTCTCCCTCGTAAGTACAAGACGGGATCACTTTCATATAAAGGGAAGGCAAGCCACTGAGAAGAGAGTAGCCATGTCCCCCACAAGCCTTTCGACACACCTCCACTCCTTCTGAGCAATAGTTGGTAGTGATCACTTTTATGCCTGCTGCCAGGGCGTGAAGCTGTGAATGTGGCAGAAATTAAAAGAGTAAGATGGTTTGAGATAGTGGCGAATTCATCAGAGTAGAACTGGGTGATCATGAGTTGTAATTTAGGCATGAAGCCAGCTGGCTGACCTTGGGCCAGTCCTTCTCTCTCAGGCTTAAGAAGGAGGCAATCACAAGTCACTTGCCAAGAAAACTGCAGGGATTTGTCCATGAAGGTACCAGGAGTAAACACTGATTCAAAGCATTTTTTAAAAGATATATAACAGTGATGGTGAACCTTTTAGAGACCGAGTGCCCAAACTGCAACCCAAAACCCACTTATCGCTGGGTGCCAGGTGGGCATGGCCCACTGGGTGGGTGTGGCTATGGTGATCATGGCAGACTGGGTGGGTGTGGCCAAGGTGGGTGTGGTCACCTCGATGTTGCTCGTGGGGAGGGATGCCTGTGGGAGACGGGCAAGGTTGGGGGAGATCCAGGGGGTCTCTGGCAGGTGGGGCGGTGGACAGGAGACTCATCCTGTGGGGTGAGGTGAGGCGAGGCAAGGCGAGGCGAGGCGAGGCGAGGCACGGTGGAGGTGCCATTGTCACAGGGCAAGGCGAGGCAGGGGCCAGGGCGGCTGCTGCCTGACATCATTGGCCCCCGCACACAGAGGCCAGTGAGCGCATGGGGGCCGACAGTGTCCATCAGCAGCCACAGCCTGCCAGCCCCTCGACTGGCGCACTCTGGGGCTCCACAGCCCACTGCCAGCAGTTCAGAGAAGCTGCCTCTGAGCTGGCCGGCCGGCCGACCGACAGCTGAAGAGGCGATGCAGTGGGTTGTGCCCGGAAAAAGGGGAGCATATGAGCCAGGAGGGACAGGACAGGGGGGGAGGAAAACCAGCCATGCTGGGATGCATCCGGCCACATGGGACCTTGGCAAGTTAGCGGGCGGTTGGTTGAAGAGGGATGGTTGCCATCTCTGGGGCATGGCACGCATGCCCACAGAGAGGGCTCTGAGTGCTGCCTATGGCACACGTGCCATAGGTTCGCCACCACTGATATATAACTTCAATAGTTCAACAGCGAATATGAAAAATAAATGAATAAGCAAACACACCTCATTTGGTATACCTTTTCTCAGTCAGAAATGTACATTTACGAGGGTTTACATTTTATATTCATAGCTCATATGGTTGATTCAAACCAGGGATTTGGGGAAGGGAACAAGTACAGTATAAATAAATAAAACCTCCTTGGGTTAGTTTTATCTAGCCTTCAAAAGTCTTGCATAGTAAGTCTGAGAACCTCCTATTGGAATAACTCACACATCTGGAGGACATCAGCTTGGAAAAGACTTTATTCACTCAAATGTAGGCAATAAATGCTTACTAGTAATTGGACCAAATCCCACTGATTCATACTGGAGAGAGTTAAGCACACCCTTAAAAAGCTCTCTACCATCTTAAATCAATATTGCATCTATTAAAAAAGCATTACTGCTATTAATAACAGCACCCATATTGGACAACAGATTTAAAAGCTCTTAACATTACTTGGACCATGTCCGAAGCCTTTGTTTTGTGGTTGTAAAGCAAGCCAATGCACAAGTATCTCTTAAAACCACAACTGTCTATCGAACCAAAGTCTTCTGTTTTAAACAAGGGAAAAGCTCCAATCACATTCCCCCTGAAACTATCCTTTTGGATTGTTTTTAAAATTCATTTTATTAGCGAAGTACAGCAAATAATAAAAAATGACATTCCAGTTAAAAATTCAAAATCAGTGTTGCTCAAACTTGGCAGCTTTAAGATGTGTGGAATTCAACTCCCAGAATTCTCCAGACAACCAGAACATCTTAAAGTTGCCAAGTTTGAGAAACATTGATGTAGATGTTACAGTGATAACCTGTATGTATATACGGAACTAAACACGTGAAATATCAATACCACTTTACAATGCCTTGGTAAGGCCACACTTGGACTATTGCATCCAGCTTTGGTCACCACGATGTAAAAAAGATGTTGAGACTCTAGAAAGAGTACAGAGAAGAGCAACAAAGATGATTAGAGGATTGGAGGCTAAAACATATAAGGAACGATTGCAGGAATTGGGTATGTCTAGTTTAACGAAGAGAAGGACGAGGGGGGACACGATAGCAGTGTTCCAGTATCTCAGGGGCTGCCCCAAAGAAGAGGGAGTCAAGCTATTCTTCAAAGCGCCTGAAGGCAGGACAAGAAGCAATGGATGGAAACTAACCAAAGAGAGAAGCAATCTAGAACTAAGGAGAAACTTCCTGACAGTTAGAACAATTAACCAGTGGAACAACCTGCCTCCAGAAGCGGTGAATGCTCCAACACTGGACGTTTTTAAGAAGAGACTGGACAGCCATTTGTCCAAAATGGTATAGGGTTTCCTGGCTAAGCAGGGGGTTGAACTAGATGACCTCCAAGGTCTCTTCCAACTTTATTATTATATTATAATGATACTAAATTAAGTAAATGCCTAAGCTTGATAAATGCAGACTGTATAGAAACATACTGTTCCCTATTTTCATTTTTAGATATAATGACATCTGTAAAATCTATAAAGAACACCTATCTTGAACCTATTCTTAATAACAGGAATTGCTACCAGAGTCTGAGTACAGTGCCTGCATAAGAGTTTGGAGTATGTAGGGTTTTCTATTTTATAGTCATATACAATATTCCAAGCATCCTTACTTGGATTCTCAAAACATAGGACAGAGCTCACACTCCAATTCAACAGCAACTGACTTGTGAGTGATTTGTACCGAAGAGATATTTTTTTCTGAAGGGATATCTGAGGAATAATTTTTCTGACTGATGAAAGGGGCCAAAGGTTTTCTAAATACATGAAAAGATGCTCTATGTCTCTTTCACATTACCTCTGGAAGCAAGTCAAAGTTTCTTTCATTGGTCTGTATGTAGCATCTGTTGAAAATGTCCTGCAGATAGTTGCAGACAAAGTGAAAGGCATATGCAGTAGCCAGCTGGGGAAAAAGCTTCTGCTGCTGAGTCTGATAGTCCAAAACTTTAGCCTCTGGATCACTGAAGAAAAGAAAATATTGTTTAACCACAATGACTGGCAATGTTGCCCACATATCTTCAAAGTACCTTCACAATAGAAGTAGCTTCCTGCTTTCACTTGATTACACCTTTGGCCCCCATTAGCCAAGCTAGTGCAAACCACAAAAATCTCAGCATCTTCTAAGACATGCTGGCCATGGGTTTGATCCTCCGAGAGACTTGCCCCATCCCAGATAGCCAGTTTGGTGTAGTGGTTAAGGCACCAGGCTAGAAACCAGGAGACGGTGAGTTCTAGTTCTTAGGCATGCAAAACCAGCTGGATGACTTGGGCCAGTCACTCACTCTGAGCCCAACTCACTTCACAAGGATGTTGTGTGGAAAAAATAGGAGAAGAAAGGAGTATTAAAACATTCACTGCCTTGAATTATTTATCAATATAATAAAGGTGTTATTTATATATATATATATATATATACACACACACACACACACACACAAAGTATAATAAAGGTGTGGGATATATTGATACAAAATAAGAGCTAGGAAAACGTATTTTTACCTAACCCCTCCTAGACATGGAAATAGCAAACTGTTGTCCTGCAGAATCAAATCTGAACTGAAACAGGGTATTGCTACAAAAGGCATTAATAATAAGATAAAGCAGCCTTTTATCAGTACAGGTAGTCCTCAACTTACAACAGTTCGTTTAGTGACCGTTTGAAGTTTACAATAGCACTGAAAATAGTGACCTAATGGCCATTTTTCACACTTATGACCATCGCAGCATCCCGATGTCACGTGATTTACATTCGGACGCTTGACAACTGACTCACATTTATGACAGTTGTAGTGTCCCAGAGTCATGTGATCCTCTTTTGCGACCTTCTGACAAGCAAAGTCAACGTGGAAAGCACGTTGTTAACCACCATGTTAAATTTAACAACTGCAGTGGTTCACTTAACAAATGTGGCAAGAAAAGTAGTAAAATGGGGCAAAATTAACACTTAACAATTTTCTCACTTAGCAACATATATTTTGGGCTCCATTGTGGTCGTAAGTTGAAGACTACCTGTATATTTTCCAGTTTATACATCCATAGCAATAGAATCAAATGTTGCATTGTGGAGCACCCACAGCTTCTGAAGACAAGCTGTTCCACTGATGGATTGTTCTCACTGTCAATACATTTGTTCTTAGTTCTAGGTTGCTTCTCTTCTTGGTTAGTTTCCATCCATTGCTTCTTGCCTTGCTTTCTGGTGCTTTGGAAAATAAGTTGACTCCCTCTTCTTTGTGTCAGCCCCTCAAATATAGGAACACTATCATGACACCCCATTCCTTCTTTTCACTAGATTAGACATATCCAATTCCTGCAACAGTTCTTCATATGTTTTAGCCTCCAGTCCCCTAATCATCTTAACTGCTCTTCTCTGCACTCTTTCCAGAGCCTCAACATCTTTTTTATATTATGGTGACCAAAACTGGATAGAGTATTCCAGGTGTGGTCTTACCAAGGCCTTATAACGTGGTACTAACACTTCATATGATTTTTCTCCAAATGTTGCTTAACAGTCAGTGACTACATCTCTTTCTAAAAAGAAATTGAAGCTGTTATTCCCATGATTGACAGAAAATTATATTTATAGTTGCCTGGCTCATTGACTTTGACCTGTTTTAAAATAAGAATAACTGCTTTGTTTCAATCAGAAACAATCATATCAAAAATTATTTCCTGGATATATAAATCAGCTAATAACAGAACCCACCAATATTGATTGAATTGAATAAACCCAGTTAAATTATAAACTCCAGGTGATTTCCTGGATTTATGCTAATATATCGTGGAAAACATTTCTTTGGTAGCAACATAGAACGAAGTTGAGGAAGCTGAGTTGTGCCTATGGCATCCATGGGAAAATCAGATTGTGCAGTATATGAATCCCAAAACATATTTCTAAAATAATTTTTCCATGCTTGAATAGAAGTATAATATGTACACACCAGAGTTCAGAATAGGTGCTGGAAATTGTAGCCCATCAACATACGGAATACTACCAATTCTTTATCCCTGCCCAAAATCGAAAACAATATTGTAAAAAGAGAATAGCATTATGTGTGTGTATATCTATGGGAAATTAAGCTTCCAGACAGAAGCATTTCCCTCTTTTCATATCATACCCTGGCTTTAGCTCAGATTGCCGACGCACCACGGAGTATCGGATAGCAATGGTACAAGCCTTCATCAGACAGGGGATAATTGAACCCTGAAGCATGTTCACCCGAACCACAATCATAGTCAAATAGTTGATCTTGTCAGATCCTTGTTTCTTATACTGACCATCTGGTAGAACCTGGAAGATCAGATTTTTTTTTTAATTTTAAAGGCAAAAGTACTGGGGAATGAGCTGATAGACATTAAGAAAAACTTAAAATAATTTACAAAATTTATTCTTAAATCCTGCATATTTTGGTGAGTATGAGAAAGAAAGTGCAATGTTGCCAGTGAAGACTGCTGCTAAGAAGCAAATACGGGCCAATTTTGCTTCTTCATCCTATATCAGCGGTTCTCAACCTATGGGTCATGACCCCATTTGGGGTCGATTGACCATTTCACGGGGGTCGCCAAGCAAGGCTGTCCGCCATTTTTCCCCCTTTTCCGGCGGGTGCCTTACCTCCCTTGGGCTGGGCCAGCTGGTGGTCGGCCTGCTCTGTCTCTGCCGCTTGCCAGCTACGCCTCGGCCGGCGCAGGGGGCGGAACCACACATGCGCGGTGCTCCCGGGCAGGGAAAGTCCTCGACTTACGACCGGTTTAGTCCTCGACTTACAACCGGTTTAGTCCTCGACTTACGACCAGTTGGGGGTCGCGGCATTAAAAAGGTTGAGAACCACTGTCCTATATGAAAGTTATGGGTGAACTGTGGTATATTTAATGTGAACCAAAATGTACTTGGGCCAGAGAGTAACCCCCCCCACACACACACAAATGTCTATGGAGATTCTCAGTCATGCAGGTTATGGTTGTCCCAAAAGTGCTTTTTTGAAAGGCAACTGGACTTTGTTTTTCCTTGAAGATGTTTTGCTTCTCATCCGAGAAGGTTCTGGAGAAGCGAAATGTCTTCAAGGAAAAACAAAGTCCAGTTGCCTTTTGAAAAAGCACCTTTGGGACCCTCCCCCAAAATAACACTAAAAAGAAAAATTCATTACAAAAGCTGAGTGATTTGAGTGCTCTTTTTAAATTTATGTTTAAAAAGAAAATCAAAACTAGTTCTTTCACAAAATATTCCTGGGCTGACAGGATGCCGTCTAGACCAGTGTTTCTCAACCTTGACAATTTTAAGGCATGTGGACTTCAACTCCCAGAATTCCACAGCCAGTAATGCTGGCTGTGGAATTCTGGAAGTTGAAGTCCACATGCCTTAAAATTGTCAAGGTTGAGAAACACTGGTCTAGACTGAGTGTGGTACTGTAGTGGTATACATTTAGTTGGTGATTGACTCCAAAAGAACTGGAGAAAATAACAAAATGCAAAGACCTGTAAGTAGAAGTAGAATGACTGTGGCAAGAGAAAGCAAAGATAGTACCAATAATAATAAGCACCTTGGGTGCAAATCCCAAAACCTCTGGAGCACTACTTGAACACTTTCATCATTAACAAGATCACCATCAGTCAATTGCAAAAGGTAGCTTTGCTGGGAACAGCTTACTCCTGAAACAATGCCTTTAACACTATCAAACAACCACATGCCTAGCCCAGGTCCTTGGGAAGGACTTGATAGGTGGATAAAGATGCCACATCCAGTCCAAACATTTGGCCAATTGTGCAAACAATAATACTAGTAGTAATAGTAGGTAGGGTATGCAGGGCTCAACTTTTTACAGCTTTCAAAGCAAGGAGGGGAGGGGAGGGGAGAGGAGAGGAAGATTTACTAACATTCTGTCAAAAATCTGAACCAGGTATCAGAATTCTATGATCTTTGGTACTGATTTTGAATACATGAGAATTATCTGTCTATACCTGAGAGAATTTGGCCAGCATGTTTTCTCTTGGAACACGAACATTCTTCAGGATGAGAAAGCCATTGTCAACATTCTCAAAGCCCATTTTGGGACCTATATCCCCTAAAGTTATTCCTGAGGAATAAAAAAAGCAATGAGTAACATCATTTCATAAAATGGAAATCTTCTATTGCACAAGGAATTAGTCAGTGGTATGGCCAAACCCATGAAAAATCCAGGAGAAATTGTGAAGATGTCTGAAGGAGAGCATATCTTGACTCTGTCTTCAGAAAAGGGACAAAGACCTAGGACCAATGTAAGACTATTCTTACATTGATATCTAGGAAGATTCTAGAGAGATCAAAAAGAAAATTTAGCATTCTTTGGTTAAGTGTGGCTTCTTCTTCTTCTTCCAGTGTGTCGGAGAATGGAAAGACTCGTAGCTTACACTTCTCAAGAGCTTCATAAAAACATTACCTTGACCTGGAGAATGATCTCTGAGACTGCGGATTTGTACGATGAATGGATGCATGCCATAACAATGTCCTTTCAGATAAAGCTGAGCAAAAAACACAGCATGAGTTGCAGTTCGGCCCACTGCAAGAAGATGGGAAGAAAATAAGTTATCATTTGGTTAAAAATAAACTAGAATATCCAGATCTTACTATATAATCTTACTAACTATTCAATTTAATTGTTAAAGTTGTCATAAAGAAGACAAGACACAAACACTTGAAACTGACTTGAACAGATAACAACAACAACAACAACAACAATAATAATAGTTGGAAGGGACCTTGGAGGTCTTCTAGTCCAACCCCTGCTCAGGCAGGTAACCTATACCATTTCAGACAAATGGTTGTCCAGTCTTTTCTTAAAAACTTCCAGTGTTGGAGCATTCACAACTTCTGGAGGCAGGTTGTTCCACTGATTAATTGTTCTAACTGTCAGGAAGTTTCTCCTTAGTTCTAGGTTGCTTCTCTCCTTGATTAGTTTCCATCCATTGCTTCTTGTCCTGCCTTCAGGTGCTTTGGAGAATAGCTTGACTCCCTCTTCTTTGTAGCAGCCCCTGAGATATTGGATATCATGTCACCCTTCATCCTTCTCTTCATTAGACTAGGCATTCCCAATTCCAGCAACCGTTCCTTATATGTTTTAGCCTCCAGTCCCCTAATCATTTTTATTGCTCTTCTCTGTACTCTTTCTAGAGTCTCAACATCTTTTTTACATTGTGGTGATCAAAACTGGATGTAGTATTCCAAGTGTGGCCTTACCAAGGTGGTATAAAGTGTATTAAAGTGGTATTAAAGGAGTAATCATGCTTACTCCTCTCTGATTTTGGAATGTGTTCAGTGAACAATGATTCCACTAAGAAAGTTCTAGCCTTCACACTAAATCATCTTAAAGGCTGGAGGGAAGCAAAAGAAGAAATGAGTCTAGCATTTCCTTCCATTTTGATCCAATTCATCAGTGTGCTTGGTACTTACAGTCTCCTGGCCACCATTTCATGGAAGAGACGCTTGGCGTGTTTAGGATAAATTCCTGAGTGGCCACATCAAATGTGGCTGTGGACTCCAAGCCCCGAAGATTAGATCCTTTGCAACAAAAAGATAAAAGAGTTTTCGGCATACCAGACAACTTGATTGAATATTTGCTAACAAGTCCCAAAAGTGCATTTTCAAAGTTCAGTTGCCTTTTGAAAAAGCACTTTTGGGACAACCATGACCTGGATGAGTCCCCATAGACATTTGCTAGCAAGATTTAGCAACCCTAGCTGGTCTTTCCTCAGGAATGAAATTTATGCAAAGTTTCTCTTGTTGTGAGCAAATTCCAACTCTGCAAAGATCTCAGTTAAAAGTAAGGTTGCAATATTTTAGACATATTCTATATTTCCTAACATGAGAGCTGAGTTCGGTATAAGAACTCATTGAGTAACAATTTCATTTCGCCTGGACTTCTAGTTTAATTGTTAAAAAACATACACATGCACACCAATAAATATGAGGTTTCTAAAACATCTATACAAAATCATAAAATCACTGTCTGGTTGAATTTGCCTAAAAGCTTAACCACAGCTCTGACCTAAAGATCAGTTTGAACCTTTATGACAAAATCAGCATTATTCTGCACCTATTCTGGGTGCCTAGGTGCCTGGGTGGATAGGCTGGGTGCCTATCGAGATGGACTTATTATAAGGCCCCAGGTTTCTTAGGGACCAAACATAATAAATAGTTGGAGAAAGCACTCTGCTCTCATTTTTTGTTGATAGACACTGCCTCATACTGCTCAGTGACTGTAAAGGACAAGAGAACTGAACTTTGTACTAAAAGTTAACTAAGCAAAAGGTCTGCTGTGGTAGAGTCCAGAATGTAGAAATACTTTATATATACATTAGACTTTGTATTGGTTTGGTCAATTGCTAAGCCTCTTTATCTAAGCACTGGGTTATTCTCAAGTGCTTATAGCCAACTGGCTGGAAGAATGAAGGTTATGAATATTTATTTCTTTAGTCTTTACATTCTATCTGTATAACTATTTTTCTGTATGCAATTTGCTTTGCAATTGATTGTGAAGAATGATGATGATGGTGATGATGATGATGATGGGATACTATTTGACAAGAGAAGTGGCCATACAACAATGGAGAAAATCATAAATGAAAACCAATGAAAAATGGTCATATGAACAAGAGCTTCTCTAAAAAAAAAAACCCCTCAAAGGCAGATTTGATGGACCACTAGGTCTTTTTCTGCTGTCAGTTTTCTATGTTTCTGTATTTAAATTGGTGAAATAAATGGTAAAAAATGAGGTTCAAAAATCAGATCAAGATATTTCTGTAGCTACTGAAGGTTAATCGAGAGGTAACATTCTACTAATAGTCACGCTATGATAGACTTTATTACTGTTCCTGTTAGTTATTACTCCCAACAAAAGGCGGCACTTGTTTAATCAGTTAAGCAAGCATAAATACATTTCTGCTTCATTTAAAACAAAAAAAATTAAAACAGTGCACACAGCCAGATATCTGCATCTATATTGTCTGCTATATAACATTTAAATAATAATATAAAAACCTGGGGCAAAATTTGCAGTGAAGACTATATAGCATAAATGTGATATCACAAGCACTAACCAGTAGGCCCTCTTGAGAAACAGATTTACCTTGACAGATGGAAGTACTGCATGCTGAAAATATGCAAAAACAAATTTTACAGCATCCTCCAAGTCAGGAATGGATGAAATGTGATAGGGATGATGGGGTGAAATTGTTGCTATTATTCTTAAAAGTTTACTCAGCCCAAGGAAATGGATCCCAGCTCCAAGTCCATCTTTAACACTTTCAGTAAAACCTTGGTAACATTAAGATGTGTGGATCAAATAATTTATTTGGCTGCTACTCTCCTACTTTCCATTACAGAACCACTAAGCATTATGCTTAGAGTCTCTTCCACAAAATTTCAGTAAACAACTTAGATATTAGAGCATTTGATTTGCATTTAGGTCAACCTTGTTGTGTATGTGAAAACAAGAAAAAGCACTCAGCTGAAGATGCCACAAAAATGGAGCACTTTCTCCTGTCCTCTTGCTATTCAGTAGGACCCAATAGAAGTCCTATTGAGACTTCCAGTGGTGACATTAAGGCGGTGCGGAGGCAAGAGGACAGTCTGTCCCCTAACTCTGATCTTTCTACGATTGGAGACCCTTTGGGGGCGTAGAGAGCCTGGAGGGCTACGCATGAGAAAGGGTGAAACTGGAAGAGTAGCAAGGTGAGAGGCGATCACCCGCTACGACAAAGGAAACCCCCTAAATCCAGCGTGGAAATATCTGCCATCAACAGATGGTGGATCTGAGGCCCTGACAAACCACAGAGGATGCGGAAGCAAAGAGAAACTTAACAGACTGTGTTAATGAGTGAGTTAAAATAGTTCAAAATATCTTTAAGGAATAATAGAAAAGTCTAAAAAGATCTACTTGTCTGTTAGTGTGAGTGTTGAAAAGAAGCTCAACTGGTGAGGGAATCCTCAATGTAAGCGGCGATCCGGCGGGAAGAGCTGTGAGTTGGCAGATTTAACAACCAGAGGCTTAACAGGAGGGAGACATAAAGGAAGGAAAGACCTTGTGGTAAATGTTTTAGCGCAAGTACGAGGAAGACAATGGAGGATTAAGGAAGAAGAGATTGAGAGACAGCGGCGAAAGCAGAGTTGGTGGAGTCGGTGGGACGAGAGAAGCGAAGGGAGAAGATCGATAAGCAAGCAGCTGGGAAGGAAGAGAAAATGGCGATTTAGGAGAAACGGAGAAGGAGTGAATACGCTGTGGAATATTAGAGAATATTGGAGAAAGTGGTTGGAGAAGAAAGTTGGAGACAGATCTGAACGTGGAGATGATTTGGAAAGCCAAGGAGACGACGAGAGGACGTGTTTAAGTGACGAGAAGTCCTATTGAAAAAAATCCTGCTTCTTTCAGCCTTCCTGGATGTTGAGAGAAGGATATGTGTGTGTTGCAAAACAATTCATGTCAAGTAATGGCACTTGATGAATCTTTGGCATTAGAGTTTACGAAATCAGGGATCTGGATAACAATGCTTACCATGTCCCAATTCAGTCTGGGCGTAGGTCCCTATGATGAAATTCTTATTTGCTAAAGGAATCCATTTGTTGATCTGTTCATCAGTGCCTAAAGCCAAAATGCTCTTTATAAAGACTATGTGTAGGTTAAATGCCAAATCTTCAGAAAGAAACCTGCAAAAACACAGTTGCCATTATATCCCCTAACAGTGACTCACAAACATGTATTCAATATACAATTCATAAGTAGACAGTGAGAGGGCAGATGTTTAAAAGTTCAGTGGAGCAATTTTGTTTAGGCTCCATAAATGAGATCTATTTCTAGATGTTGTTTTCTCCTTTCTAAAAATCATAACCCAAACCACTTGATAAATCTTGTTAATATCAGGACAGCCCAGCCACAGAGACTCGAGTCTACCAGTGATGGATGGGTCCCATAGCCCTGGTCTTCCAAGCCTGGCAGGCGAGCTGACAGACCAGGGGCCTCCAGCAGTTTTGAGGCGTTCGGAACAGGCGAAAAGGCCACCAATGTATTTAAGGGACTATGTTCAACATATGACCTTATGAACTATCTAGGGGAAAGGGGTGTAATGTATTGAGGTAAAGTATTTGGAATTGTTGAAAAAACAATCATAAGACTCTGTCAGTTAAGAGCCAGACTTGCTGTCTACATGCTAATTGTCTTGTGTTAAAGCAGAACTAATATTTGAATCCTATTGTTAACCCTTTTCGAAAATAGCATCTGCCCCTCTCATTATCCCTGCACACAGCCTCCAAGATAATATTCAGAACAAAAAGCAAAATTAATACCTAATTGCTTCCAGTAATGTAATTAAGTTTACATTGCTATCCTAGGCATGTAAGCCCTAGTGCAGGGGTAGGCAACTTTGGCTCTTTTATGACTCGTGGACTTCAACTCCCAGAATTCCTGAGCCATGGCTGGCTCAGGAATTCTGGGAGTTGAAGTCCACGAGTCATAAAAGAGCCAAGGTTGACTACCCCTACCCTAGTGCTTTCAGTAGGTCACGTGGCTTCTAACATGTTACAATTGCAGCAGTCCAAATCTGTTAAGGAATACAATGTGTTTCTGAACTCAGTGATTTAGAAAAAAAAATACTACAGAATTAAAATTACATACTTAAAGCAGCAGTACTGTTCTGGGCTATTTGCAGTCCATCCCATTTTAGCCATCTTTTGGGAGAGGTAAACAGATTTTCTGATAGCAGTTTCATATCTTTCATTTTGGCTCTGGAAATACCGGTTTTCATGGCTAAACTCTGGATCAGCCTCGAGCACAGCCTCTGTTGAATACATAAGCATTCTTTTAACACATGATGACATAGGAAGAGCATGACAACACCTTCAGTTATCCCCCTCCGATTCTGCCATAAAGAATTCCCAGGAGCCTTGCAAATGACTGTAGGAACTTCTAGTTGTTTCTGCAATTTTAAACTGGAGGAACATTTAGCTGCTAACTTCCAAAATATATGCCTCTACAAACAATGGTTGTATGTTGATCAATAAGTACTTTTGAATGGGGAAAAAAAACCCGATGGGAAGACAAAGAAATCACAACAAGATGAAACATACAATTTGGTCAAGTTTAGTTTGTATGCACCACTTAATGCCAAAAGTAAGCAGTGAAGAAGATATAAACTACATCTAAACATTGTTATATTATCTCTGACTTTAATGAGAGCCTGTTGGGTGTAATGGTTGAGGCATCAAGGCTAGAAAGTTGGAGATCTTGAGTTCTCGTCCTGACTGAGGCTGAAGCTAGCTGGGTGACCTTGGGCCAGTCACTCTTTTTCAGTGCTAGTAAGAATGTGAGGGCAAACTATTGCCAGAAATCTTGCCAAGTAAACTGCAGGAATTGGTCCAGAGCCAGGGGTAGGCAACCTTGGCTCTTTTATGACTCGTGGACTTCAACTCCCAGAATTCCTGAGCTAGCATGGCTCAGCATGGAAACCTCTCCCTTTTCCCTCAGCATGGCTGGCTCAGGAATTCTGGGAGTTGAAGTCCACGAGTCATAAAAGAGCCAAGGTTGCCTACCCCTGGTCCAGACAGTTGCCAGGAGTCAAAACTGACTCAGAGTTACCCCCCCCCAAAAAAAAACCCACAGAGAGAGGTGGCGGGTGGGGGAAGAGTAATGCAGGGGTCTCCATCCTTGGCAACTTTAAGACTTGTGGACTTCAACTCCCAGAATTCTCCACAAATCTTAAAGTTGCTAAACTTGGAGACCTCTACTGTAATGTACTCTGTGAGCTCTAACTTCAATATATACAATTCTCTAAAAATGAATATTGTTTAATTTGAGTGATATGTCAAAAAGATTGGCTTAATTTATTTTTAAAATAGTTGCAGTGGTTTACTAAAGAATAATTTACCAAGTTATTACAGTAACCTGTCTCACTGAAAAATAAATTACAATAATATATGAGAGCCAAGCCAATTACTATACTGCAAAGTTACACAAGTTTTCAGGATTTTTCATCAAGTGACGAAAGCATTTTCCAATGCTGAACCACACGTTTTTATTTTCAGCAACAGAAACTTTTCAGAACATAAAAATTCTTCCCTCAACTCTAATCAAGATATGGTTTCCTTCCAAATCCTAGATGCATACTTTTTTGTGTGTGTTTTTCTCCTTGATCAAGGGACTTACTTTTTCCTCTTTTAAAACTGATAATTTCATAAACTAAGTTCCAAAGACTACATAGAATGTAGTTAGCCTGGTTTTAATGTTTGCTGCTTCTTTTGGCTGCTATAACTTAAAATCAAAGAGATAACTCCAGTCTTAAAACAAACATCCAAACATCCAAACAAACAAACAAACAAACAAACAAACATACAAACATATGCAGTATTGCAATGATGGAAGATGTCCATAGGATAGAGAGAAAGAAAGACATAGGATACAGAGAGGCACAGAGGTGTAGGAGTCAAATAAAAAATAAATAAATAAAATTAATTTGTCATGAATTCTTTTGAGTTATCTACTAACCAACTTCCCTCCGAAGCTTGGTTTTGTTTGATCCACCATCCAGTATATTAGTAAGGTGCTCAATGGAGAAAGAGATATTTTTTCGTTCAATGTCGAGATCAGGGTTCACATTTTGTCCGGGAGAATTTGGAGAAAATATATTTGCTTTCTTTGCTTCCATTCTGAATACTTTAGAACCTGTGAAAAGCATCCAAAATTAGTTATCTAGATTCTAAGATCTCATAGAAATATGTAATTAACCAACAATTTTGAGTATAGAAAAGAGGGTCTAGGAGAGTGTCAAAACAATTTTATCTATACTTTCCTGCTGGGTATAACCAATTTCAAACACAGTGGGATTTATTCTGAACAATCATTCTGTAGAGTGTGCTGTCAGTGCAAGAGTCTATTTGACTTGATTATATTCTCCTTAAATCCTGGTGTCAGAATCTATTTATATTTCCTTTCTATCTATCTTCTCTGATCTAAAACCAATTCTTACCCTTCCCTGGATCCTGCAATACTCCCAAGGGGGAGGGGGGATATGCATGCGGGTTTATTACTTTCACTTCCTCTATTCACTACAAAGTAACCTTTGTTTATTTGCCTTCATGTCTGCTAACCATTACTATGTAACAATTTGCCTCTTATCCTATGCCCCCTCTGAACTTCTCCTCCTTACCGGGCAGCTAGGAAAAGGGGGGGGGTGAAAAGATACAGACCTCCAGGATCTGGTTTATTTCTCCATCAAAATAAGGTGTGAAGAGCTGTTGCATGATTGTGCACAAGGAGCCGGATTGATGTTATCTTTCCTGGATTTAACACCTAGAAATTTGCCGCTCTGAATTTTCCCGGAAGAACTGGGGTGGGGTTTGCTGAGGGACACTTTAAAACATCGATCTGTAAGGGAATCCCTCAGATCCTGTCTATTATGCCTGCTATCAATTACTCTTAATAAAAGTTCCTGTTGGAAGAGATTGTTTCCAAGAGTTTTGCTTTCTTAAGATGTGGGTTGAAGTGGGTCCTTACACCTGGAGAATGAGCTTGTTCATTGTGATTACCAGTAGCATTATTATGTTCTGTTGACAATGTGAATATCTATACACTATAAATAAATATTTTTTTTAAATGGTCAAGATTTCAGTGATCTCATCCTTAGAATTGTTTCCTAACATTGCAGGAAAATGCAGACAGCTCAAGCACTCAATAACTTGCCATCAATTTTCTACCCTGTAGATATGAAAGTCTCAAAGGATCTGATAATTTTGGTGCAACAGATCTATACACTTTTGTAGCTCCATCTGATAACTGAGCTGTAGAAATCCTTTGGTGGGATGCTTTGTGAAGCAACCAAAGCATTTCTCCAAATATACTACCTGAAGCCTTCAGAAAGCCACAACTCTTTAAGGTTTGGAGCAGACATTTTAGGGCTTTCTCCATGTCTTCTGAACAAGCCTCTGCAGGCACAGAAGGCAGTTCCAATCAGATCAAGCAGCTGAAGAGCTTCTTTGTATGCTTAGATGATGTGGGGAGGACCTGAAATGGCCAAGTCAAGCTTCAAAAGACATAGCCCCCTTAAGGCTTCAAGTAGCAGGTGCTGAGAGGGGAAGGGGGGGCTGCACTCAGTTTGCAAAATTGAATGATTCACATAGTCTTTGAACAAAGCATTGAAGTGATCCACCTTTAATGTGCCAAAAATAACTGGAGCTCATCAAAGAACTGATGTTGTATTTATAACTGCAGTGCTACTTTATTCAACAACAATTCAAAAACATCTCCCAAATGTTCAAGAATTGACATACTGGGAAAAACAAATGAATAGAATTTGAACCCGAGGAAAAACACAGATTTCACATGGGTGAAAGCAAGAAAACCAGCTGAGTAAGTCTGGATACCAGACACCAGAGATAAGAACTATCATGCAGCTGCTTAGTGTCAGGTGAAGTAACCAGGAACAGGAACTGATTTCAAAGCACTAAAAGTTTATTGCATGCTACCTATACACAAGAATCTGATCTACTAATGGTCAAGTCAAATTGGCGCTAGGAAAGGGTCAACTGAATTCAAGGAGGGGAGAGATGGATTTGGGTGTCTTGAGGGAATGTAGTAATTCCAGACTGATGACACATTTAACCCTGACCCCAGGTTCAGCGTGCTCATTTCTTACAGTCAGTAATGGTTAATGAAAAACTGATATGTCTTGGAAAGGAATGTGTCATGTGTCATGAAAAGGGATGTGTTCCTCCAACACTGGAAATTTTAAAGAGATTGGACAACCATTTGTCTGAAATAGTATAGTATAGTATAGTATAGTATAGTATAGTATAGTATAGTATAGTATAGTAGAGTAGAGTAGAGTAGAGTAGAGTAGAGTAGAGTAGAGTAGAGTAGAGTAGAGTAGAGTAGAGTAGAGTAGAGTAGAGTAGAGGGCTTCCTGCCTGAGCAGGGGGTTGGACTAGAAGCCTCCAAGGTCTCTTCCAACTCTGCTATTCTGATATTGTTGGCAAGAGATTAAGAGCAAAACTGTAAGGGACCTCATGTTGAGAAACTTCACCATTCAAGTATGTTGACACCTCAACTCTACTTAACCCTTTACCAACAGGACTAATTCAAATATGAATACATAATGCTTAAACAAGCTGGGTCCCATAATGCTGTTGTAAGTAACTTAACATAGTATGCTGTGTTTTTCATCATATATTTCATTACACAATGTCCTCAGTTGTCCTCGGTTAACCATGGCAGATTACTCCCTTGTAATCTCTCCCTTTCCATGTTTCCTCCAGAAACTGTCATCTGAAGGTTGTCAAATGTTCTTCTACTTTATAGCAATAGCATTTAGACTTATATACTGCTTCATAGTGCTTTACTGCTCTCTCTAAGTGGTTTACAGAGTCAGCATATTGCTCCCAACAATCTGGGTCCTCATTTTACCAACCTTGGAAAGATGGAAGGTAGAGTCAACCTTGAATGGATCAGAATTGAACTTCTGGCAGTTGGCAGAATTAGCCTGCAATACTGCATTCTAACCACTGTGCCACCAGGGCACTTATGTATTGGAAATATTGATATCCTGCCATCTTCAAATGATTTTTGATTCTAAACCATAGCACAATCTGTAGACAGGATCAAATGTGTTTTTGGCTTAACATTCTATATTGTATGTCCGGCTATATATAAAAAAATCTATTTTGGCTTGGCATTTTATGTGGATTTGTTTAATTGTGGATTATTTAATAAATCATTATTAAGCTCCAGCTTATTCTTTGTCTTTAGGAAGCTTTATATAATTATGTATAAGCATTTCTTTTTCTTAGGAAGTTTCCTAAAATACATGTCCACATCCTCGCAATACTATCTGATAACCTATATACTTTTAGAAAAACATTTCAGCTCATGTGGAAAAGGCTATTTCCTATGAAAGACTATTAGAAAGACAATATTGTGAGGAACAATCACTGAAAACTCTGTCATCTTTAAATGGGTGTTACTTTTTTCTATCAGCCATCTCATATCACCTGACAACCAAAAGGCATTGCAGTGCACAACTTAACCTTTGCACTGTGCTACACATGACACATTAATAAACCACTATGAGAAAGATTCAAGGTGAAAGAAGAAAAATAAAGCCTTTCGTATATCTTTTTATACATCCCAAGACATACTTTATTTTTTATTTTCACCATTACATGATTTCAGCAACAAAATCTCAGTGAAAGAAAGCTATTTTTTTAAAGTAAAGTCTCTATGAAAATGGTAATTCATTTAACTAGAACTGATAATTTAGTTGTGTATCCTTTAATTTACATCCCATCTAATCTTCAGAGGAACCTAACTCGGAATCTTTCCTTCTAACAGCCTTCTGTGAAATTGTAAGTTAGAAAAATGAGTGGAGATGTTAACCTGGATACTTCAATTTATACCCTAAGGCTTTAATTGGTACCTGACAGTGTGATCAAAGCACCAACTATTTTTGATGTATGTCTCACATGTAACACATTAAAAAAAGGTGAAGCTACTATAACCTCCATTTTGACTTTTGGAACTACATTCACACCTGATCATTACACAATGGCTTCAAGGCAATTTGCCAGTTACCCCAAACACCTGCATATTTAGGGAGAAGAAAGTACAACTTATTCCAATGTGACAACCTCAAAAGAGAGAACTGTTTAAGTCAAAGAGTGTGTAATTTATCACCTTTGATGACATCCACAGAATAGAATGAGGCCTACTAACAGGAAGAAGCTTAAGTCCAGAGAAGAAAGCCATTTATAAAGCCATCTTCCAACTTAGTAGAAAAGGTGGGCGGGGGAATGGATTTATTGCCGTAAAACAAAAACGAAGAGTCAAAAAGAGTGATTAAAAGTCACCAAAGAAAAGAAACGAAGACTGCAAGCAACGTATGGGAGATTCAGTTATGATGTTGGTAGCTCAGTCGCAAATTTATGGGAAGCTTTAGCTGCATAACTTGAATAAAAACTTACAGGAGTTTTCTCTAAATAGATTCCATCAAGTTAACCGGCCTTGCGCTGCAGCGTGCAAAATATTGCATTGTTTTCAGCACAGACATCTTATTCGGGAGTTAAGTCTCCAACGATACAAACTATCAGGGAAGCGTGCCTCGAACCGCAACCCTGGTAGCATTTTCCCCTTTCAAGCGGGGAAGCCTTCTTCCCAGCTTTACGCGTCGCTGTGTTGTCAGCCTTGCTGCGGTCAAACTCTGGCCAGCGAGATGACAGCTCCGCACGCTCCAGCTCTTCGAGAAAAACCCAACTCAACCCCAGCTCAATCTGAAAAATTTACGCAGCCTACCCAGAAACGTCAGAAAGGAAGCCACTTGGAAAGTCAGTATCCCTCGCAGAAACTTTAAAGGCAGAAGAAAACAATTTCTGTTCCTTTTGATCAGTCAACGGCAACAGAGACGCATCCAGTTTGCATTGGTTTGAATGCCCACCTCGGATCCCGACCTACCTTGCCAGCTTTCCCAAAAGAAAAAGAAAGAAAGAAATCCCAGCGGGATTTGGGTTATGGAGCTTCTAGAGACTAACCTTTTCAGACTTCCTTCTCTTCTCTGTCCTATCTCTATGATCCTCCTCCGCTTTTCCCTTTTCTTTCTCTCTGGTGGAGTCACTACCGCTTCCTTCTGGAGGGAATGCAGTTGCTGTACAGTACTGGTTTCGAAATCAAAATTGGCTGCTTTTGTGGGGGGGGAGGGGAGAAAGGAGAGCCGTTTTTTCGATGGCAGGAGAGAGAGAGAGAGAGGGAGAGAGGGAGGGAAGGAAGGAAGGAAAGAAGGAAGGAAGGAAGGAAGGACTGATTTAGCAGACAGCACCACATGGGAGCCTTACATAGAAAAGGGTTAAAATGGAAAGTTACAGAGTCATTACTATAAAGGCAAAAATTAGGAGGACTCTGGTAGCACCTTTTCAGACTAATGTATTTTATTAAAAGATGTAGGCTTTTAAAAAGGGAAAGGAAGGAAGGAAGGAAGGAAGTTTTCTCCAATCAGCTGCCCAGAGTGAATGTTTTGGGTTATGAGCCCTGAAGTCCAACATTTCTGGGGAATAGATGATTGTAGATGGCTGCTGTAAGCACTTAACCAGAGAATCAGTGTCATTGCACTAGGGACTGTGTGAGAAAGAGAGATGGCAGATCTGATTTTTATGCCACCTTTATTATTGTTTATTTATAACTGAAGGTGACAAACATACTCCTTCCTCCTCTTTTTCCCATAACAGCAACCCTAGAAGGTTGGTTGGGCTGAGAAAGAGAGGGGGTCTCTGACCCAAGATCACCCAGCTGGCTTTCATGGCTAAGGTGGGACTAGAACTCACAGTCTCTTCATGGCTAGGCCACATCTTTACCACTACATTGTTGTAAAGTATGGAGAATAAATATACAATATACTGATTTAAGGGTTGGGCTGGGACTGGAGAGATCCAAGTTTACGTCCACCCTCAGATGAGTGATTTTGAGCAACCTTGGCAACTTTAAGATGTGTGGACTTCAATTCCCATGCTGGCTTGGGAATTTGGGGAGTTGAAGTCCCCAGGTAAAAATATTTTGGTCTGTCAAGAAGACAGATTCCATGTCAAGATTCTGTAAGATTAGAGGAGAATCCTATTTGTTAAAGATAAAAATTGCATAATATATCCCTGGGAATTCACAAACTATATAGACATTATGGCCTCTGAAGATGTAATAAGCAAGTGTACTGGGAGATTCAGCAATAAAGAACCTACATATTAAAAGCAAGATTTCTTCATATGTTTTCCCACAGAGCTGGTTATTTCAAACAACAGTACTCTACAGAATTAGAATTTGAGAGAGATGGTGTATTGATTATTATTATGTGCCATCATATCATTTTTGATTCCTAGTGACCACATAGATATTCCATAGTCAGCACCTGCCCAAGCCTTTGGTGCTCTAATTGAGCTCCTCCAGTTCATTTTCACAATAATATCATCAATCTGATTTCTATACACTCTACTGAACTCATCATTAGACTCATTTTAGCCATTGTCTATCCACTGCAGGATGAAGGCCTATTCTGCATGTTTCCAAGCAATGAGGTCCTGAGCTTTCTTTTGCCAATTGGGCCTGCAATACTTGCTGATGTCGTCAATCCATCTTGTTTTAGGATTCTTTCATGGATGCTTTTTATCAAATGGGATCCATTCCATGACTGCCTGGGTCCACCTGCCCTCAGTTCTTCTTGCTATGTGACCAGCCCATTTTCCTTTCAATTCTTTTACTCTCTTCATGATATCATATACTTTCGTTTTTTCTCTAATCCATGTGCAGGTCTTTCTATCGTGTTTTGTAATGCGGAGCATGTAACTTTCCATGGCTCTTTGAGCCACTTGTAGCTTTTATATTGATTGTGAGGTTAGTGTCTATGTTTCACCGGCATATGTTAGAGCAGGTCGAAAACGTTTCAGGCATAGAGTGGGTTGTTCTTGAAAATTATGCTTAGCTTGCTGAATGCCTGCCAACCACATTTAACAAGTCGTTCAGTTTCCTTTATTGTATCATCTTCCATTGAGAGCCATTTTTTTTCTTTCTTTAGTGAATTTATTAAACATCACCTGGCTCTTTTTTAGGTTTATTTTTAAACCAAATGCGGTTTTCCTGCTTCGTGCAACTCTTGTATGTGTCTTTGTAGCTCTTCTAGGTCTTGTGAGAAGAGAACAACACCATCTGCAAATCTTAAGTGATTGAAATAGGCACCACTGATTTTTATTCCATCTTTTGCCCAAAGTCGCCGAAAGCCATGTACAGAGGCATGGTGTATTCATTGTGCTTTCAATGACTTGCTGAACAACATGGATATGATCCATTGTGCTGTAGCCACAATGTAGCCCCTACTGAACTACTATACTTATATGAGGAAGTAAAAGTAAATTTTGGAAGAAGGTAGTTCTTGCACTGTTGCCAAGAAACTATGGCATGTAGAGTCAAATTCCTTTAGAGGGAGTCTTCCTAGGTTCATGGAGAATCCTAACCACTATTTTGCTAGCATGTGAAATTAAAGATATTTTGCAGTATCTTGCAATAACAGTCCATTAAGTCTCCTTTCTTTGCTATTGGCATGTAGACTCACCTTTTCCAATCTGTTGGCCACTGTGTTATTTTCCAGGTCTGCTGGCATAGTTTAGTTAAAACCTTTATTCCTTCCATTGCTTGCTACGTTTCTCTTAGTCAACTTTGGTGTACACTTCCAGTGTGCTCATCTCTCCCAGGAACAACCTCTGCCATGAAGAAGCAGCACAGCAAGATAGGATGTAGATGTTCTGCAGGTATCCATTAACCTATCTGAAGGACATCTAACTGGTGAAGGCGTGCTAGGTGGAGAAATCATGCAATTTTAAATAAGTGTTCTTCTGTTGCTTAATAACACTGCAGGGCTCTGAAACCTGAGTTACACATCCCACTAAATCATCATGTGGCTGATTAAGAAATCATGTATAACCTACATACAGAAGTAACCTATTTTGCAGATTTTCATAATTAATTGATCCATTAACTAACTAAACATACTAAGTTCAAATTCTAAGCCACAAAAGAAAACACCTAACCTTAGTTGCTTATCATCAAGTATAGCATATGGTACAAATAAAGCACCAGGTCTTCAAGACTGATCTGGCTTAATATATTGTATGGACACAGCCATTTCATTTGGTTGTATAATCCCAACAATTGTGGTTACTTCTGCAAGTTCAACCATGAACCATTGGTTAGTGGTGCTATGTGTAAACCTAGCCTGAGAAACAAAATTAGTTGTAGATTAGTTGTAGATGTTCACTACTTCCTTTGGTCTTTCATGAAGATACGGTTGAAGCAGAATGGCCTGCTTGAGTCCAGGGTCAAGTAGAAAGAGTCAGCAATACAAAAGACAAAACCATCTCTCCCAAGTGTTAAATAATCTAGTGTGGAACCAGGAAAAGGTCCATTCAGTTTTCAGGTTATATTTAACAACAAGAAGCTACAGTACACTCAGGTAGCATTTACCAAAAAAACTCTGCCTACTCAGAAAAACAATTCCTTACCATAATTTTTACCCTGGTTTGATGAAGTTTCTGAAGTAGGATAAATGTATAATCTTTCCCTTTTAGCCACCCAGGGTGTGTCTCAGAAATTCTTTTCTGTAATTGGGTCTGTTGTACAGAAAAAGGTATTAACAGCCATTACTTATTAATGTCAACTAGCTTAGCTATGGTTGCTTTGGATGATGGGAGTCCTAATCTAACACATAGGAAAGACAATAGGTTGGAAGAGATTGGTGTGTAGGATTGTGCTCTCCATCTATAATTGATGTGGAAATTAAGGTAACTTCTTTGTTGTGTTTCCCTCAAACCAGAATGAGGAGAACTTTTTTCAAGAATGATGATCCATGCCTAACTGTTATAGGCCAAAGGCCCAAGTCAAATATTTCTCAGGATCAAAACTGATGATGAATTTACAGAATGTTCTGTACTTTAACTAAAGAAAACCCTGTTTGCTCAAAGATTGGATAAAAGCACCTTATTGTGGTGAAACAATAAAACATGATCCTGACTGTCTATTTACTTGTATACATCCAATACCATCATTTTACTTTTTACAGTAAGGTAGGTCTCAGCTCTGGTGGTTCACAATCAAATGTACAATCCTGGGGAAACATCAGACAACGGAAAGTGAAGTGGGGTAGGAGAATGCCTGGATGTCTGTTACGATTCTCACTCTCTCTGGATCCATTGGGAATCCAGTAGAAAGGAGGACAGTGATGAAAAAAAGACAATTCACGTCCTCTGATGACTTTGCGGTCCTCTGAGCACAAACAGTCCAATAAAAATTGTAGACCTTAAAAGACACACTAGCAGGGAACTTTAAATACACTCCAAAGGCAAAGTAAGCTATACATTCAGATTTTCTTAACAACAGCAGCAACAACAACAACAACAACAATAATAATAAAGTTGGAAGGGACCTTGGAGATCTTCTAGTCCAACCCCCTGCTCAGGTAGGAAACCCTATACCATTTCAAACAAATGGTTGTCCAGTCAGTCTTTTCTTAAAAATTTCCAGAGTTGGAGAATTCACAATTTCTGGAGGCAAGTTGTTCCATTGATTAATTGTTCTAACTGTCAGGAAATTTCTCCTTAGTTCTAGGTTGCTTCTCTCTTTGATTAGTTTCCATCCATTGTTTCTTATCCTGCCTTCAGGTGCTTTGGAGAATAGCTTGACTCCCTTTTCTTTGTGGCAGCCCCTGAGAGATTGGAACACTGCTATCATGTCACCCCTTGTCCTTCGCTTCATTAAACTAGACATACCCAATTCCAACAACCGTTCTTTATATTTTTAGCCTCCAGTCCCCTAATCACCCCTCTCATGGTTACTACTACTGGTAATGACTTTGTTTGTCTCTAGGTGTTCACTGATTCGTTGTTTGATTATCTTTTCCATAATCTTCCCAGGTATTGAGGTCAGGCTGATAGGTCTGTAGTTTCTTGAATCCATTTTTTTTCCTTTTTGAAGATGGGAACTACATCAGTTCTTTTCCAGTCCTCTGGTAGTTCCCCAGTGCTCCAGGATCTTTGAAAGATATAGTTCAGTGGTTCTGAGATCACATCTGCCAGAACCTTGGGTTTGTCTAGGGTGGACAGGTGCTCACTTACCATTTTCTTGCCTATCTTAATTTGTGTTTCTAATCTGTTTTTTACGATACTGTTTTTTGGACTGTTGGACTGTTTTTTCCCTTTGTGTAAAGATGGATGCAAAAAATAAGTTCTGCTTTCTCCCTGTTCCTTGTCAACTTCTTGCCACTTTCTCCCACTAATGGACCAATCATTTCCTTAACCTTTTTCTTGTTTTTTACATGTTGAAAGAAGCTCTTTTTTTGTTATTTTTGACGTTTGTCGCAAGCCTTATTTCATTTTGAGCCTTAGCTTTCCTCACTTCCATCTTGTAGTCTTGGGCTATTTGCTGATATTCTGCTTTAGTTATGTGCCCCTCTTTCCACTTTTTTATACTTGTCCTTTTTGTCTTTCAATTTATCAGAGTTCTTTATGCAGCCATGCTGGTTTCTTTTGAGAGCTGTTGGTTTTCTTCTTTGTTGGTATTGTGCTAGACTGGGTTTTTATAATCTCACTTTTCAAAATTTCCCAAACTTCTTGAGTTGTTTTCCCCTTGAGGATTCCATGGAATCCTTCCCAAGCTCTAAGTTTAATGAAATTAGCTCTTTTAAAATCCAAGACTCTAATTTGACTATGTTCTATTGCTTGTGCTAGCATGTTGAATTCCAATATTGTATGATCAATGTTGCATGATAGTGTGTTGCAATTGCCTGATAGGAACCTAGAAGGAAAAACGTACACAAAGTTTGAGGCATTAGAGATGTGCAGCCTAGAACAGTCTTCAGAAAAACACAACAGTCTTCTTTGAGTAGCTGAATGGCTGTTGTGCAGAAGATAAAGCGGGATTTTCAGAAGTGTTCCTCAAGACAAGAAATAATGGGTTTATGTTAGAGGGAAGTCAATTTTACTTGGACATCAGGAAAAATGTCCGAATAAGAGCTGTGCAAAGATGTGATATTTCCTTTTGCAACGAAAAAGGAAAAGCCAACAAAAAGAGGTATAGACTCCACTATGAACAAATGATTAAGAAATGCACAGCTGTTTTCCCCAAAACAGATGAGTTTGAATCAAAGTGAAGATATGTTAGTGAAATATAAGTAGAATGAAGGAAACAAAAACATATAAACAATACAACCGTCCTATTAGGAAGCCAATGATAGGTTGGGATATGTACATCAATAGCTTATTAGGTAAAAGGATGTGCTCTAATATTTAAGAACGTGTGTTGCTAATTCTTCCACTGCACAAAAGATATCCGTTCTCTATTTAGCCACTTGGAAACACTGGATGGCATGTTAGAATCTGGTCTGGTTCAGATATGAAATTATTCCCTGGTTTACTTTGATCATGGTATATTGCCTAAGCCTCATTGGCGGGGTCTACATATAACACTAAGCTATAAATCATGATTTATAAATTGTAGTAGAGGTTCACACAACAAACTAAGGCAAAAACAAGGAAAATAATATGGATCAGTGTCATGTGTGAACCTAGCTCATCCAGCAAAGTAGGAATAGCAACTATGGCTCACAGGCAACCCTAATCTCATTTCTATAGCCTCGAGCCCTCAATTGCAGCATGCAAATATAATGAGAAGTTGCTTATATGATATGTTTATGAGAGAATGAAATAATGTGTTAAGCTGCTTCAAAGTTTATAATAATTTCCCAACTTCCAAATCCAACTGAAAAGGGGCTAAATTAATTTGCCCAAGGAGATCACGTTTTACTCTGTGGGCACAAACATACA
>NW_015388906.1:138758-143869 GCF_001527695.2 Protobothrops mucrosquamatus
ATATTTCTAAGCACTTCTGCTTACATACTGAATTCATTAAGATGGGATCTAATAGCCCAATACATATGTCATCCAGCTAGCCAATTCAATGTGCTTGCTTCCAGTTACTTGAAAAGCATTGTGCTTTTGTCCCCTTTACACTGGAAATGGTTTTGGATGCTTGACTCTCTACATTGTGCTATGCTAAAAATCTAAGGCCATATTATGGCTCAGTGTGATTCATAGATTTACCATATTTGCAAAAATTCAAAGGATTGTGAGACAGTAGCAGAGAAATATAGAAAAGACACCAGCTTTTGCTGTATTTTAAAGTCCTTATTTTTAGTAGTCCAGATATGGTAGGCCTAGCAAGTTAGAAATTTATCCATTGTGTTTGCAGAGTATTTGCTGAGTGAATAACCTAACTGTGGTTTATTAAAAAAAATTATGTGTAAGAAAATCATGCATGGACTCATCCACTCAATGTAAAGGCTGTTTTATACACACAGAGAATAGCTTCAGGACAGATAGAAGGGGAAAATCTAAAGCCAGCAAATCTCAGAGCACACTTGACAGTTAAATCAATAGTTAAACAATCACTGAGTTTCAAGGCCATGAGGCACTAGATCTGAAATGCCCTAGAACAGGAGGAGAAAAACACAGCAATATTCTGACATAGTGCTGTGTGTTCTTTTATACAGCTTCAATGCAATATCCAATCAAGATCCTTGCCTAACTCTGCCACATCATGACTGTGAGGTTTTAACTGATTTAAGACTGGCAGTTCTGATGTGGCAACTTGAAAATGCAGGAACATCTTGTTGTTGTCATGTTCTGCTGGTTTTCTTCCCTCTCGCACCCATCTCCCTATAATCCCATTTGACAAATGATGCTCCACACCTTCCCACAATCAGTTTCCCAGATTTTTTTGGCATGATGTTGCGGTCCCAATATATCTCCATGCATCTCAAAGGCAACATGGAAGACGTGAGAAAACAAACTCGTTCCTCTTGATACCTCTGAAGGTGTAACTTTAAAAAAAAACACCAGAAATTTGTCATCTTTATTATTAATTTTAAACAGTGAAATTAAGTTTATTTGGTTGTTGCCTGCTTTAATTCACAGAATATAGACTCCACAAAATATACAACTGCTCTTTATTAATAAGCTTCCCCCACCCCCAAATCTGTGGTTACAATCAAGTCATATATGAGTTCTAGATGATACATATAGATAATACATGTTATGTATTATTTTGGCTGGTCCTTTCCTGGTGGTCATCTGCATCTCAGAGGGTCCACCCTACCAGAAAAGCTGACCATAATCTGTAATATAAATTGTGAAACTAAGAAAAAAAAAACTATTGTGGCTTTTGGTTATGCTTATCTTCAGTCCAAGACTAAATGAATAATAAATGAATAACAAATAATTTTAAGAAGTCTTTAGTTTTTGGTGTAAAAAACACAGCTATCCTTCTGAAAACCCAAAAATGAATGGTCCTCCCTTGGATAGACATGTCGGCTACTCCTGGCTCCACCTCCAGAAAACAGAGCTGAGGAGGGGTTGGCAATTCACCTTTTTGCCTTGCTGTTGTCATATATTTTAAAAGCCATCTAAAACAGTCTGTATTATAGTAAATATCTGTATAGTAAGCATAATCAGAATTTTAGAATCAGGAAAGAGCACCTGGGAGGAGTAGACTTCATGTAGCTATAATCTATAAATAATATTCAATTTTATTATATATATATATTTAAAAGAATCTTAGTTTAATGTGTTATATTTGTGCAAAATTTAGAAGACCCTACATCTGGTATCGTTCTTTGACTTTCTCCCTAAAATTCTTTGCTGTTTCTCTCGCAAATCCTTTTTTGTGGATTTGTCATTTGCTTTTTGAGACATACACAGAGATTGTATGCTTTCTGTGTTGCTCTCATACTTTTTTTTTAATACACATTCAGAGGACTGCACCTTCTCCTACTTTTTCTGCAGCTCTTAAGGATCCTTTCCATAAAGTATCTTATCTTATTTCTGTTTCTCATTCTGGACACCAGAATTATATGCTGAAACACTGGTGGACAATCCCACTCTTTGGAAATAACTCAGTGTCTATTTGTCATAGTAAACTTGACTATGTAACTATTGTGGATGTAGATTTGTGACAAGAATCTTAAAATATCATTTCATGTCTGCTAAATCCCAATAACGAAGAATCACACACATATTTACTGAATATTGTTTGATTGGATACATACAGCATCTAAGATGCCAGCCAGCATTGGTCGATGTGCTCTAAATCTTAGCTAGTATTTTCCTTATTGATCGTGACTTCTCTTTTTTTACCATCTTTTTTAGTTTCCCAACTTGCTCCCTCAAGCAGTAATTTAGCTAAACTGAAGATTTCAATACCAGCAATGGAACTGCTCTGCTATATGAACATCTGAATCCCAAAGGTTTAGCCATCTGTCTTCAGACAACATCTCCCACTCCACACGTGCGCCTGTCCTGCTGAATCTCAAAGGATTAGCTAAGGTTAGTGATGGGAAAGGGCACCGCATTATCTCAATACTTGAAAGGAAGACGAGGTCTCTGTTACCTTCCTTATCCTTTTTCTCATCTGAGAACCTCTGTGAACAAAAAGCCACATTGTTTGGATGTTCTTCTTTTCCCAGATGTGAAAATGCCCCAATCATTTTTTTTAAACTGGAGCAAGCATTAATGTACAGTGAGTAGCCCCCAAGACAAAACTTTGAATATCCACCGTTTACCAAAATGTCAGCATATAGGTATTCAAAGCAAACAATCTTTTGGTCTTAGCTGATGCTTTACTCTGCCCCTGTTAGCGTAGTAGATGTTCTCCTCAGATTTTCTTTGACTTTAATAAATTCTGGTGCGTTCTCTTCTTGCTTCTCATCTTCCCTTTCCAACTGATTAGAAAAAGGCAGAAGAAATAAACAGGTGATTTTTTTTGGTAAATTTTTATAATCCCAGCAACTTCTATGAGTTTTAGGAAATGGCAGGCCAGGCGAAACTTTGAAGGGAAGATAATAGGCTATGTGATGTGTCACCCAGTGAGGCTGTAGACAACTGGCCTTAAATGTCACCACCTGCATCCAGCCACCGAACCAACATTTGTTTTTGTTAATCACAGTTTAGAACCTAAAGGGTTATTTGAATTCTCAGCCCTGTATCAGGCAACTGAGAGCTCTTCAATCCCTCAGCTTTCATTTTCAGTCCAATCGATGCCTTAAGGTCACTTCTGTTTTCTTGAAGCAGTAATTGCTGGAAAATGGATGTCACAGTTCAAAATTTGCCTCTAATTGTACTCAATAATAAGATTCAGTAATAAACAATCCTCAGGTACCTGTGCATGTTTAAATCTCAATCTTTAAAAAATCAATTCTTTCCTAGTGTTTAATTCTTTTTTGTGTCCTAGACATATATTAAATTAACTTAATTTGGGTTTGCTGCATTGGGAAATGTTGCTTCTTTTTCCCCTCTTTTCTCAGCAATCTCTTCTATGGCTCCTAGTCAAAGATATAATCTATCATCTATCTATTTGTCTTATTGTCTGTCTCTCTTTCTCTCTATATATCATCTCTCACTCTCTCACTCTCTCACTCTCTCACTCTATCTATCTATCTATCTATCTATCTATCTATCTATCTATCTATCTCTATCATCTATTTCTATCATTCTCTCTCTATATATAATTTCTCTCATCTGTCTATCTATATCTATCTATCTATCTATCTATCTATCTATCTATCTATCTATCTATCTATCTATCTATCTATCTATCATCTCTCTCTCTATCATCTCTCTTTCCTTCCTTCCTTTTTTCTTTTTCTTTCTGTCTTTTTGTCTCTATATATATCATCTCTCCTATCTATCTATCTATCTATCTATCTATCTATCTATCTATCTATCTATCTATCTATCTATCTATCTATCTATCTATCTATCTATCTATCTATCATCTCTCTATCATCTTTCTCTCCTATCATCTGTCTGTCTGTCTATCTATCTGTCATCTATCTATTTCTATCATTATCTCTCTCTATATATATAATTTCTCTCATCTATCTATATCTATCTATCATCTATCTCTATCATCTCTCTCTATCATCTTTCCTTCCTTCCATCCTTCCTTTTCTTTCTTTTTCTTTCTATGTCTTTCTGTCTCTCTCTCTCTCTCTCTCTCTCTCTATCTATCTATCATCTCTCTATCTATCTATCATCTCTCTATCATCTCTCTCGTTCCTTCCTTCCTTCCTTCCTTCCTTCCTTCCTTCCTTCCTTCCTTCCTTTTTTTCTTTCTTTCTTTTTCTTTCTATGTCTTTCTGTCTCTCTCTATATATATCATCTATCTATCTATCTATCTATCTATCTATCTATCTATCTATCTATCTATCTATCTATCTATCTATCTATCATCTCTCTATCATCTTTCTCTCCTATCGTCTGTCTATCTGTCATCTATCTATCTATCTATCTATCTATCTATCTATCTATCTATCTATCTATCTATCTCTATCATCTATCTATTTCTATCATTCTCTCTCTCTATATATATATAATTTCTCTCATCTATCTCTCTCATCTATCTCTATCATCTCTCTCTATCATCTTTCCTTCCTTCTTTCCTTCCTTCCATCCTTCCTTTTCTTTCTTTTTCTTTCTATTTGTCTTTCTGTCTCTCTCTCTATATATCATCTCTCTCCTATCTATCTATCTATCTATCTATCTATCTATCTATCTATCTATCTATCTATCTATCTATCATCTCTCTCTATCATCTCTTTCTCTATCATCTTTTTCTCCTATCATCTGTCTGTCTGTCTGTCTGTCTGTCTGTCTATCAGTCTATCTGTCTGTCTGTCTGTCTGTCTATCTGTCTATCTATCTATCTATCTATCTATCTATCTATCTATCTATCTATCTATCTATCTATCTATCTATCTATCTATCTATCTATCTATCTATCTATCATCTCTCTATCATCTTTCTCTCCTATCATCTGTCTGTCTGTCTATCTATCTGTCATCTATCTATTTCTATCATTCTCTCTCTCTATATATATAATTTCTCTCATCTATCTATATCTATCTGTCTATCTATCATCTCTATCA
>NW_015388906.1:145124-202329 GCF_001527695.2 Protobothrops mucrosquamatus
TCATCTATCTATATCTATCTGTCTATCTATCATCTCTATCACCTCTCCTTCCTTCTTTCCTTCCTTTTCTTTTTCTTTCTTTTTTCTATCATGCCTTTCTGTCTCTCTCTCTATATCATCTCTCTCCTATCTATCTATCTATCTATCTATCTATCTATCTATCTATCTATCTATCTATCTATCTATCTATCTATCTATCATCTCTCTCTCTTTCTATTTGTATCCTACCTTCATTATTTTTACAAATAACTCAAGATCGTGAACATATCTAGCATCTTCCTATATTTCCCACAATAACAACATGTGAGGTATTGGGTTGAGAAAAAAATGACTGTCTCAAACTCACCCAGCTGGCTTTCATGGCTAAGATGGAACTAGAACTTACAATCTTCTGGTGATTGGCCCAAAGTCACCCAGTCGGCTTTATGGCTAAGGTGGAACTAGAACTCATAGTCCCTCCCTTTCTAGCCTGGTGTCTTAACCACCAAATTACCAAATGGTCTCTCTCTATCCTCCTATCTGGGCAGATATCAGCTTTTTAACTGACTAACATTTAAACACATTGTTAAATATTAAACAATGTTAAACATTGTTAAATGTTACAAAGTATAGTAAACACTGAAAATAAGGACAGAGGGAAGAAAACCCTAGTATGGGGGCATCTGATAGAGTTACAGTTGATTTGTTTTGTGACAGGTTAATGGTCTTGTGGGTTACGCAACCCCAGAATGGTCACTGTTGTTGTTTAAAAGGCACTGAAATTTGAAGCCTAGCCTGTTTAAGGCCAAAGAGAAGCTCAGACAAAGAATTTAGTATGTGGAAACTCCTAGGAGCTTAATTTCATGCTTTTTGGCAATTGAAAGAGAAACTTTATTCTGACATATTATCTCTCTGGTTTTGTAGTTCCCAAGTTCTGAAGAGTCTTTACTTTGGCCTGTTTTGATGCTTTGCCTTCTACTGTAATGAAGTGAAGACTCACACAAGTCCCTTATGCCCAAAACCTCTTTCTGTATCAAATGGAAGTAACTGAAATTGTAGGTCGTAGGCTGTTGCACTGCCTGCTTTAAATAGACAATACTAAAAAAGGAAAATTGTTCAAAGGTACCCTCTAGTCTATTTAAAATATAACGACGAGAGAGGGGAAAGTCTGAACTTACGTCCAAGATTATAATTATATAATTACTCTTAGGAGGGAGTTTTAACAGTCAAAACACAGACAACCTTTTTAGAGACCCAGAAAATTTTCTCAAATTGTATAACAAATTGTATTAATTTGTTTAATCCACAATTATTTCTACCTGATCAAGCTTCTGTTGCCTTTTCAACAGCTCCTGTTCAAATGGAGTTTTTAATTTCTTTGCCTCTTCTTCTTCTTTCCTCTGTCTCAACAGCTGGTTTCGTCGACGATGTTCCAGGACTCTTTGCAGTTCTGGTTTACTCTCAACTCCCAATCCTCTAAAAGGTAAGGTGGATAGCGAAAGACTGAGATGGAACTTGAATGCCAAAAAGATAAATACTGCAATAAAATAACCTAGGAGGGTAATTGTATGTATGTCTTCCCACACACCCCAAATAAATTTAACTGACTTTCTAGATAGGTTTCTGTCCCTAACCCATCCCAGTCCTGCCATGTTATCTCGTGATGGAGAGATGTTCCTTAGAGAAATAAGCAAACTGCAGTGAGAATATATGCCAAGAGTGCATACTTCACACCCCAGGTGCTCAGCTAAAACAAACAGATGCTGGAGATGGGTGATCATTTTAGTGACAAACACAAAGGCATCATTTCATACTGCATAAGAGAACGCATGGGAAACTATTTGATTGAGAAAACCAAATGGGTAGACAAAACGTGGTAAATGTTGATATAGGCCTCTCAAGTTGGGTGCCACTCAACATTCTACTGAGGATCTTTCAGAATGCTAATGGTGTTATGACACTGCTAAATAAAAGCTTTCCAGATGGTTGCTAATGCCAGAAAAAAAATTCGGAAGCTGCAAAAATAGAATTTATGGTGGGAGTATGGAATATAAGGAGCACGAACACGGGAAAGCTCAATACTCTGTCTGCATCCTCTTTCTTGGTGTCATGCTCCATGTCACCCATTGGCAGGTCAACTTTTGATGATACTCCAGGCAAAAAGTGAAAAAGGAAGTGAACAGAAGGACATAAACAATTGACTATAAAGAAGACCCAAGAAATGACAACAAGTACAACAACTAGCTTTAGAATTGACAATGAGGATATTAAAGTGGTGGATAGCTTGTCCATTTAAGATCAACAATCAACAGTAAAATCAAGAAATACATCACAGACTAGCACTTGTAAAGTAGCCATGAAGTCTTTGGAAATTATTCAGATACAGGGCTGTGTATCCATGAGAGTGCCATGGATATTCAAGAAAACAACCAAATGGATCAATGTCTGTGGTGATTCTCAGTCATTCAGGTCATAGTTGTCTCAAAAGTACTTTTTCAAAAGACAACTGAACTGTTTTTCCAAATCAGTCTGGAGTTCTCACTTGAGAAACAAATAACCAGGGTCAAATAATCATATTTTGGACAGATTATGAAAAGATCCAGCAGCAAAATGGAGGAATTACAAAGCAATGAGTGTAGAACTGAAAGTTCTGAATAGGCCACGTTGAGGGCAGGTCATTCTAGAGAAAGTTTGTCTATGTGTAGAAAGTTTATGTGTAGAGAAAAATCATCTATGTTTCTAAGAATTGACAGCAGAATCCAATGTGAAAGTTGAGGTTCAATGGAACTTCCAGGAAAACAAATACCAGAATGTGTAAAGTCAAAGGACACACATGAAAAACTGCTAGGATAAATTAACAAACTTCTGGAGAACTCAAAGTTTACTCAGGATGTTTTATCAAAAGAGCATTTCTTTTCATCTTCCTAAAACTGTTTCATTTACCCATTTTTCCATCCACTTATGGTGGAGTAGAAGAAATCTGAAGCCTTGAATTTCCAAATGTCTCCAGACACTTAAGCTTGATAATTAATTGCAAACTGCATCATCAAAATTGGTATCAGAGCGCTAGAAGAAAATGTGAATTTGTAAATTAACTGTTACTTTTATTAAATCCCCATTTCTCCTTAAAAGCGAAACAAAGTAAAATATGAAACTAAACACAGATAAATAAAAATGCATAGTGGCCCACCAGTTTGATTAAGGTATAGAACTGATAATACTGCCTGATCCAGTGATGCAGTGATAATTAAAGGTTTGCTCTCATCCTCTTCCTTCCTCTCACTCTTGGCAACTTTAAAATGTGTGAACTTCAACTCCCAGAATTCCCCAGATGGCTGAAGAATGGATTCCAGCAAACTACTTTGAAGCAGTACTGCACATGCCCAAGACACATGTGCTATTTCCAAAAACACAATCTGTGCTTAACAAATTGTTATATCATCCTCTGACTGAATTGTTATTAATCTTGATTAATGTTTGGGTCTATTGCTTTACAGGAGCTGTAATCTCAGTTGCATTATTTGTTTTTATACTGTAGCTTGGCTAAAATCTCATGTAAAGTATAGCACCTAAGCATTTCTAATAAACCGATATTTTGAAATAAGGTTGCTAAAGGTCTGAGCACTTCTTCATGTGAAAGAGTGAAAACTTGGCAGGGTGGAGTTTCCTTGTTTCCATTTCAGGCAAATGCATAACCTGCTGGATGTTTTATGTATAAATACAACCTGCAAAAATGCAGGAGAAACCCAGGCAGAAAAGAAAGTACTTAGGTTTCAAAAACATATTAAGTTTCTTAGAATTAATTAAAAGAAACGGACAAAAAAGCTTCTCTTTTGTTCCTTTTTTCCAGCAGGGGGAGTAATTTAACCAACAATCTTATATTGCAATTTAGCATCAGAGGTTCTGGTGTGGTTTCCACCAGAGAAGATCTCAACCTTCACTACTATATTTGCTAGAAGTGCGGTGCTTAATGGGCTTTCCCATTGCTGGTTTTAGTCATTTGGGTCAGATGAAAAAATTGGTCTTCTTAACTGGTTTCCATATTCTGAAGGTCAGTCTTGCAATTGGACAACTAAGACAAACTGTATCTCTTCATGTTGTGTCCTATGTGGTACATTTCACTATCAACTGCTGGGTTAACTCTTTCTATCTTCTCAAGCTCAGTGTTGATGATTTGATGGATAGCCAAAGAGGGATTCTACTTATAATTCCACTGCCAACACTTTTTAAAACCTCGTTGGACTAGATGACCTCCGAGGTCCCTTCCAACTTTATTATTATTATTATTATTATTATTATTATTATTATTATTATTATTATTATTATTATTATTATTATTATTATTATTATTATTATTATTATTATAGGCATGTGCAGGACAGATTTCGGAAATCCCATCTCTAATCTTCCCAGTTACAATGTCCCTTCAATGCACAAGGAGCTGTAACGAACTAGCTGAATTTTTTGAAAATATCAACCTATTATTCTCAAAGGACAATTTCTCGTGGGTTACATATAACCTGCAGGGAGCCTAGTGCAACTAAATAGGACAAGAACTTTCTTATGGAGCACCTGCTTTATGGAGTTCCTTTCTTGCAAAGTGCAGCCTAATCCCTTCCTGGCTGAATTCAAGAGGAGGCTGAAGGCTCAATATTACACTCAAGCCTTCTTTCCTTAGGATTTTTGTCTTTTGATACAGATGTTTCACATTTCATACTGTAGCATGGTTTTGAGTATTGAGCTAATTTATGGATTTTATACTGCAAAGCTTAAGATGTTGTCGAATTTTACTGATGCTCTTTTTGATTTATTCTGCTTACCAGTTCAGTTGGTTAGTTAAAATTGGATGGCTTATATATATGGCAAATAAATAAACAAACAAACAGTTGTATCGTTAATTATTATAGTAAAGTTAAGGAAGCAGTAAACAAACAGGGGTTCAGATGCTGCCCAGAGTCACTTTTTTGTAAGATAAGCAACCATATCCTATCATGTCTCCCTTAAGTCTTCTTTTCATCAGACTGAATAGCCCAAATTCCTTCAGCCTGTTTTTATAGTGCACTATGTGCTCCATACATTCTTATTTCCCAATGTTGTATCTAGATTTTGTATACTTTTATGTTTGTCTTTCAAAATGCTGTAAGCTGCCTTCTTGAAGAGGTGGTAAATATTAAAATAATTGTTGTTAATATAGAACTGTTATTAAGAAGATGTAGATCAGCAGCCCTCTTTCTAATGTCAAAGTTTTGAGATTTTATTTTTTAATCAAACTTCCATCACATCAGCCTCCTTTATTAGGTCTGAATGACTCACTCCGTCTCTTACCTGTCTACTTTTTGCAAAGGAAATTTGTGTTTCATAAAACAAATAATGCTAGCGGATATGGCTGAGGAACCAACAGGATATTGGCCCGATCTTTTGTCTCTTTTCATCTAGATAGCTCATGATCAGTCCATCATTTGCCTTTCATCTATAGATATACAGTATGTACCTTTCTATGAGGCTTTGGGAAATCTCAGCTCATCTTTGGTATTATTTGATGCTGCAAGGAACCAAAGGAGGACAAAATGTTATCTGAATCATGACAGAACTTTTTTTCCAAGACCAACAGAACTAAAAAAATATGTATGACTTTTAATTTTTAAAAAACTTCTTCAAAGTTCTATGTGGAACTAGACAATATCATCCAGATATATGGTTTGCACAAATGTTGACATATGCATCTTATACTGCAACAAATGCTGTGTTTGCACAAAAACCCTCCGCCTTTCCATGATTAGCTGAATTATGCTTTTCTCAATCCAATTTTCGAGGTTCACAAAAGGGCCTGGAGGCTAAATCGTATGAGGAACAGTTGAGGGATCTAAGTTTCTCTAGCCTATCAAAGAGAAGGATTGGGGGGGGACATGATAGTTATATTTCAGTACTTGAGGGGCTGTCACAAAGAAGAAAGGATTGATTTATTCTCCAAAGCACTAGAGGGCAGGACAGGAAGTAGTGGGTGGAAACTTGTCAAAGAGAGATACAACCTAGAAGTAAGGAGAAATTTTGTGACAGTGAGAGCAATCAAACAAAGGAAGAGTTTGCCTCCTGGGGTTGTAGATCCTCCATGACTGGAGGTTTTCCAAATAGACTGGACAACCATTTGACTGGGATGATATAAGACTCCTGCGTTGAGCAGGGGGATTGGACTAGAAGATCTCCAAGGTCCCTTCCAGTCCTATGATTCGTTGATTCAAACCTTACATATTAGGCTATTAAATATATGTGATCAGCTTAGTATTATTTTTTAGACACCGTGTAGGTGGATGTTCTGCAGGACAATCTATCACCAATATGGTCCTTCAGGTCTTCCAAAAGTGTATCCATCACTGCTTTAATTGAGTCCATCTGTCCTTGCTGAGAAGATAGCTGCAGACCTCTTGCATCCTAAACATAAATTGTTTCAACTCCTCCCATTGGGACAGCACTATAGGGCATTGCAGGAGAAAATAACTAGACAGTGGGATAGTTGTTTTCCCTTGTGCCATCACTTTGCTGAACACCTAATTCTCATAGTGCCATCTAATGTATATGTGTATTTACCCATGTAGTATGACCATAGTATTATTATTTATCCTTATTATCTTTACTCCCCCCTCTTATTGGTATGATTATGATTATGATTATTCTGTTGCTTTGCACATACACTGAGATCTTCTGCATTGGAGACAAATTACTTGTGTATCTAATCACCCTTGGTCAAATAAAGTATTTGTGTTCAAGTTTCGAACTTAGTTTGCTGCCAGTTGTTTTCTTCAAAGTATTATAATCTGAGCCTGGACATTGTCTCAAGTGAAAATTTGAGGTTGACTTGTTCTATGATGCATTGGGTTGATTTCTTTTGGCTCCTCCAGTACACTCAGGGGTTATCTCCAACATAAAAGTATTGATAAAAATGTCAATATTCTATCCCACTTCTTCAAACTCCAACATTCTTTGCCATAAAATGTCACAGACAAAACCAAAGATGTCATAGTACACATAACACACACCCCTCTCCAACCCTCCTGAGGAAGCCTATGGCCCCAACCCTCTGCTCACCTTCTGTGATTCATAAGTAGTTCCCGGTGAAGTTCTTGGTGGCTTTTCGAGGCTCTTACAGGATTGAGCAGTTTTTTAGGTTTGATAAGATCAGGATTTCCATCAAGATAATCAGGATGAGTCATGATACTCCCAATGTCAGGCCGCTCTGATTGCATGTCTGAATACATAGATGCTGGGGGAGGGAGAGACATCAGACAACGCATTACAATAACTGAAAAAAAAATCTCAGAAATCAGGCATATATCAAACCCAAAGCCCTTAGATTTTAGAATCATAGTTTTTATCTGAGTGATTCCTCTCTCTAAGCAAAGTTACCAATTTACATTAGAAATCTTACAAGACTTTCTATTTTTTAATTATTTAGTCTTGGAAGACTAAGTAAAATATCATGTGAACTCCTGTGCTTTGGATTAATATAGATGGTAGATGTATAGTGACACGACTACCACTACTACTACTACTACTAGAGTTTTGGTGAGGCAATCACTATTAGTTTCTCTCACTTTCTAATTTTTGCTAATATTTTAGCAAAATATTGCCTAAACTCTTTCATGTAAATAGTCAGAAATGAATGATAATAATTCTAAATTGAATTATAATTCTTTGGTTCAAAAAAAATACATGTTTGGATTTGCATCCCTTCAAATGTATGCTTAGCAAATTTCTCCCCATCCCTAGTCAGTTCAAAGCCAAATTTACCTGCAAATGTCTTTTTGAGGCAGATCCTGACTAGCTTGGGATCATTATATATAAATGTTTGTATGCTCATCAAAATAGCTTCCTACAACCTGATGACCTTTTCATAAGTTAGAACGACAAGATATAGAGTTGTCAACCAGCATGACCAATAATTGGTATGCTCACCTGTTTACTTGTTTGTCTTACACATGAGATTTATGTCATAAGATTTAAAGACCATCTTTCCTCTGAGAGTTTATACATAAATTCAACAAACAAGAGCCAGTAAAAAAAATGTTCTGGCCCAATTCATGTTGAAAAATATATTCCTTTTTCAAGAGTTCATCTGAAACACGTGTGATCAAGCTCACCCCCCAAAAAAACATTTGGTTTCCTCTCCCTCTTCACTGCCTGTCCTCCTCGTTCATTGATCTGCCATGTTTCCCATATCAGTAACCACATGGGGTGGACCAGACTCTGCAAGGCAGTAACTCAGCCAATCTATGGCTGAAAGCGGACATGGATCTGAATCTTCCTGGACTCAATCTAAAAGCTTGAATTGTCTGTCACCTGAAGGAAACATGCTGGAAAAAATGTACTTCAGATGACCATAGATGTCTGGTTGGGGTGGCCATGGTATGACTGGGAGGCATGCAATAGAGGGGACACGTCTCTCTCTCTCTCTCTCTCTCTCTCTCTCTCTCTCTCTCNCACACACACACACACACACACACACACAGAGGCATACTCAAGGAATACAGAGCTAAAGCAGCACTGGCTCCCTTTCCATGATGCTCTTCTATCTCTCCCTTCCTGACTGCTGGACTTCTTCTACTTTTTACCAAACATCTCCAAAGTCCAACAGGAAGCTGAAAGGGAGAAGGGCACATTAAGTAAATTAGAGAAAAACAGAAAACATTCATATTTTTTTTTCTTTTGTAAAAAAGACAAAGTGACTGAATTCATAGCACTACTGGGGTTCCCTCCTGCAAGGTACAAATGACAGGTCTCTGATGGCGAATGGAAAAAGACCCAAGCAAAGCCAATCGCCATGGATTACATCACTATAATTGGGGTGAAAAGTTCAGGGCTACAATTAAGCAGCACAGGAGGGATAAGGGGTCTTGTGACTCCTTTCACCAAGTACAAGTGGGTTTTATTACAATTTTTGTCAAAGGAAATGGCTAACGGTGTGGTGTGGACGGTGTGCTTATCTCACTCCTTTTCTTTTTCAAGGAAGATTTTCTTGTTATGCTTTGAAATGATGCAGACAATTTCTGTAAGTTGGAAAGCTCAGCATGGTTTGAGAGTCCACAAACTATAGGGGTGGGTAGCTGAGACTAATATAACCCCTGGAGAGTTACAGTGCTAAGACTGAAGAAAAGTTTACATCAAACCCCTTGAGCTGCAAATATTTTGCATTAAATCCCTTGTGCTGCAAATACCTGGGAATAGCATTGGAGTCCCTAGTTTTAGAATGATTAAAATCAGAATTTTGCCTAGTAAAAACAAGCCCATGAATAAAACACAGGAAGCAAGGAGGTTGTCCTGTGTGTTACCAATTTAAGATTTAGAAATGTTTGCCTAAGGAAAATGTTTATTTGCTTCTTCAGGCAGACGGTTATTTTCAAGATGTTGCAATACCTGACATTTTAAAGACCATGAATTTGGGACACAGGAATGGGGGAAGATGTTTGCAAGGATAGTACGGAGGAGACAAGATTCATTATACTAATATGATTGTGTAATACCAGGCTCAAGTCAATAGAAAGGTGAAAAAAAGCAAAACTGAATGTCCCAAAGATGCTTTTTCACAAGGCAACTGGACTTGTTTTTCTTTGAAGATATTTCGCTTCTTATCCAAGAAGCTTCTTCAGCTCTGACTGGATGGTGGGGAAAGGAAGAATTTATACTCCTTGCAGACAGATAGACATTTGCATTCTTAGAGAGTCATTGAGGCCATCTTCTTGGAATTGCTGAAAGAACTATGTTGTAGACTGGAGATAGATGATGTTGTATCCCTCCCCCTCTGTTGAGAGAGGGCTGTTCAATTTTGACATAGATGGCCTCTTTCAAACCAGTGGTCCAAAATGTGGACTTTGTTATCTTCGAAAGAGTGGCCTTTCTCTTTCAAATGCAGATGGAAAACTGAATGTCATTTATTACATACATCAAATAAATGACCATTGTGGTATGTGGCATAAGAACCCACAGTTCATAGCAAAAGCAGATGATGAAATGCTGCTACCTCAATCTGATGCCTCCCAGAGGCCTTGGGTCTGCATGAGAGAGTGCCACCGTTAGAGACAGACTGTACACTGTATTCACTTTCCAACAATGGAAAAGTGCTATTCAGCCATCCATGTCTTCTTGATGAAAAAAAAGCGAGATCCCTTTATTGGATCAGACATGTAACAAAACTGATGCAGAGGGCTATATGCCCAACAGGTATGCCTTTGCAGCTTTACATAACATGACTCACATCAATCTCACTTCTGGGTAATTGTGGTCACTGCACCATTCTTCAAGAAGAAAAAGGATTCAGGCACAGACAGCAGAAAAACATATCTTGTGTGTGTGTGGGGGTCTCCCTCAAATATGTGGACAGCAAGTGAGGCGGTATACAGGTAGTCCTTGACTTATGATCACAATTGATCCCAAAATTTCTGTTGTTAAGCGAGACATTTGTTAAGTGAGTTTTGCCCCATTCTACGACCTTGCTTGCCACAGTTGTTATGTGACTCACAGCAGTTAAGTAACAAGGTTGTTAAATGAATCTGTCTTCCCCTTGACTTTGCTTGTCAGAAGGTTGCAAAAGGTGACTCCAGGACACGGCAACTGTCATAAATATGAACTATTTGCCAAGCGTCCAAATTTTGATCACAGGACCATGGGGACGCTGCAGCGGTCTAAAGTATGAAAAACAGTCATAAATTACTTTTTTAAAATGCCATTGTAACTTCAAACGGTCACTACACGAACTGTGGCAAATTGAGGACTACCTGTAATTAGGGAAGGACTGTAACTCAGTGATAGCCCCCACGGTTTGCCCATGAAAGATTCCATTTTAGTTCCCAGTATCTATTTTTATTTATTTATTAAATTTATATGCTGTCCATCTTGCCTAGAGGTGATTCTAGATGATTTATAACGAAGTATTTCAACTTTGAAATATTACTGACTGATCTCCTAAAGAACTCCTGCCAACATCATCAATCACCATAAACAGCTGGATCAGATGAGCCATGAAACTATGTTATCAGAGACTTTTGAGGCAGAGTCCCTCAAGCACGTTAAAAGGGGTCTTTCTTGTGTAACTTACATTAGATGTTCTTCCTGAACCTGGAATCTGTTCCTTTTTTCCCAGTTTCAAAACATTCACCTCAGCCTTTCTGCAAGAAATAGCCTTCTTATGCTTCACCCTCATTTTTGTCCTCATCTCTGTTCTGAAAGGTATAAATTGGGTTGAGATGCAGGACCAGGTATTCAGGCAGCCTCATGCCTGGAGATTTGTATCCTCTGTGCTTAAACTGATACTATGATCAACATCTCCTGCCATCTCTCTCTTACACAATAGTGCCTTTGGCAAAGAAAACTATCTTTCTGTTAATGTGCTGTTTGTCCTTGAATTATGTAAGTCCTAGGGGTTGTTTCAGACCAGATACTGCTATTGCCGGAAACCGTCTTCAATAGGGATTCTAATATGTTCTCGTTCTCTTGTCTCTCTCTCCCTCCCTCCCTTTCTCTCCCCCCTCTCTCTCTAACATTATGTCCCTTTTTCTAAACATGAGGTAAAAAGCAAAGTGACAGAGCTGAAGAATGTTTTCATGCTCCCTTGTTGCTTGTGATAAGTAACAATTTCTATTAAGAACTTTTCTTGTAAAACGAGAGGTACTGAAAGACACAATTCCTAGTCACTTTGGCAGGAGAAGAAAGGAATAATTCAGACCACTCTTCTGTAAACTTTTTATAATAACTTTTTATTACAGTTTATAATTACAAAGATAAAAAAACTAATACAAACTATGAAAAATATGGGAGTAAAAAAGAAAAGAAAAAACACAATAAAGAAAAAAAGGGATATATAAAGAGATGACTTCCCTCTTCATCACAAGAACAAAGTATTTCAGTAACGTATCACTGATATTACAACAAAAGAGCTCTTCTCTGACTGTTTTGTTCAAAAAAGAGAAGTAATGTTTGCAAAAAGAGGCTGAATTGGTTTGTTACTTGCTCAGAATCCTTAAAATCACATGGCATAACTGCCTATGAGAGAAATTCACGGCTGGCATTTGTAGCTCCCTTGCTCAATGAAATTAATGCTTGCTAATTTGAAGTCAAATGAAACAATTTTTATTTTAATGGTAGAGACGTTCAGCTCTGGTTGATAAGTGACCCCAAGTTGGTCACTTGGACCATCGTTCCGGTCCCCATTTATACAATACCCGATATACATCAAGGACCATAGGTCCTTGTCTAAGAACACTCGAAATAAGGTTGTCACTACCCTTTTCTTTAGGTCGTTCGGTAAAATCACCCTTAGTTCCCTGGGTTTTAAGGTTTACCGCGGAAGTGTTGTACAAACAGTTGTTTGGCAACTTTAATATGTGGGGACTTCAACTCCCAGAATTCCCCAACCAGCATATTGGCTGGGAAATTCTGGGTGTTGAAGCCACACATATTAAAGTTGCCAAGGTTGAGAAACACTGCCCTCATGCTTTACATTCCTCAGAATTCTGATCAATTTATCTGAGAAAGAAATTGCTACCCAACCCTGCCTAATTTTCCTGATATGGAACTTAACACATCTTCTTATACCACTTCACTTGTCTCTGATATTCAGGATCCTTATTGTCCTACTCTGGATTTCAATTGCCAGGTTTTTTTAACATTTGTTTCCTATCTTGATGTATTCTGTTCCCCACCACCTGCTCATTCCCACATGTGCAGGTGAGAGATCTGGATGGGCACATCTTTCATGGAATCATCCTTAATATTCTGTTGGCATTTTTTAATATGGTGAGATAAGACCTACCTCCAACAGACCTACCTTCCCAGCTTTTCTCAGATGTTTTGTGTACTGAACAATACAGACATAGAGTTGATGTAAGTAGGTTTAGCTGAAGCAGAAATCTTCTTAAAACAGGATCCTGCTTGAGAAAAGGCTTGAAGGCTTAATTTATATACATTAATGACCTCCCCCCCAATAAAGGGGGCACTGAACATGCCGAGAAAATTGATAGTCACTTGAGCCTTAGAACATTAGGTGTTTTTGCATATATTGTATTCTGCCCCATTTTCATTCTGGTTGTTTTGCAGATTGAAAGTTTCAGATAAATCCTATACAATTGTAGTCTGAGAGCTGCCCTAGTTCCTATATTCATTTCCAAACCTCCAGGGTTTTTTTGTTTTGTTTTTTGAGAGAGAGAGAACAGTTATGTAGCTGATAAGAAAAACCCAGAGACTACTATTACTTCCCCCACTGTGGCATCTGCTGTTCATTTTGCTTAATGGTAGGCCTGATCCTATTTTTATACAAAATCCCTTTCTGCTGTCCTATTTACTGCAATTGATTGTATGAGTTCTGCACCACATATTATGCATGTTTCCTCTCTCGTTATTCATGTTCCAAAGAGCAGGAAATACATTATGAATCCTACCACACCAATATAATATCACATGCTCTGTATGTAGAGGAACGTATTTCTAGTGCTCACAGTTCACGTGAAGATAGATCTTTACAGAACATCAAAAACTCAGCTGCTAGTTGGAAAATTGGCTTTCCTTGTACTGCTTCAGACAGAGAAGGAACATGAAGTTCTCAGGGCTCTTCATTTACGAAGTTTCTCAAAAAGAAATGTAGCTTGGCTTTAAGGGCTTAGATACCCATTTCAAATTCAAAGCATTTCTGTGTATTAAGGCTTCATGTGACAGCATCATATTATTCTCCAGGTCCTAAGAAATTAATCATGGCTGCATAAAAAGCTGTGAAATCTCTATGGAGATGGCAATTCATGTGTCAAGATAAACATCTACAGCACAGCACTAATGGCTGTCCATATCTTGCTAATACATCAGAGCTTTATAATTTTTTTTTATTCATCCATTTGTTTTCTTTGTGATTTTAGGCAAAAACACCAGAACGTGAGCCAAGGCCCTTGGGGAAATATTGACAGCAATGCAAATAAGATAATCATTATATGCAAAGACCAGAGTATATCAAAATACTATTAAAATGCTATTAACAGATTGAAAAGGGACAGAATTTTGATGCTAAAATTCCGTGAATGATTTCTTGAAAGACTGACTGGATCATAGGAAGTTCACTGGGACTAAAGTATGTACTCCTACAACAAGTTGAGCAAGTATTCAACAAATATTTACTCTTGAATTAAAGGTGGGGCAACACAGCCTTTTGCTGGTGTGTACCTGCTCTCTCTCAAAGTTCATGCATCTCACTGTTCTCTTTAAAAACAATTTCTCAAGACAATTCATGTGTGGTAGTGGCGCAGTGGTTAGAATACAGTATTGCAGGCTAACTCAGCCCACAGTCTGAAGTTCAATCCTGATGGGCTCAAGCTTGACTCAGCTTTCCATCCTTCCAAGGTTAGTAAAATGAGGACCCAGATTGTTGGGGACAATAGGCTGACTCTGTAAACCACTTAGAGGGGGCTGTAAAGCACTGTGAAGCAGTATATACATCTAAGTGCTATTGCTGTTTCTCCAGAGCAGCACACTAAAGCAACAAAGCCCTCAAACTTTCACTGTTAGAAATTTGGTTGAAAATTCAAAGATCAGCATTTTGAAACTGGTATCTCATAGCATATGTCCTTAATCCTAATTCCGGGTTTCTCCAAACATTCTGTGAGAAGTAGAACAGAATGTTGCATCGACAATCATATGTAGTATACTCTATACTACAGTATGTTTGTTCTATTTTACAGTATGTTAGGGCTATTTTGGCAATGTATAAACCTGATGATGATAGGTGACAGACTGACAAACAGACTGAAAGATCAACTGTCTCTGCTAGAAAACATATAGGTGCACGAATCAACTGACCTTATGATGCGGTCTTAGTTGGCTTACCAATTCATTAGGATATGGGAAAGCTAGGGAACTTGATGACTGGAAGCTCCCTAAAAGAAAGTCTTAAAAATCACAATTGCAAAGAATTCATATGAAGAAAATAACCAAACAAAAAACCTAGTAAAGACCCAAACACAAAAGAGGACTCATAGAGGAAATGAGATAGTTTGGAATTGTAGAGCGGTGTCAACAAATTGAAAGCTGAAAATAAACTGAGTTTAGCCAAGGATGCTAAGAAGAACTAAAAAGATATCTTCATATATGTTCAAAATAAAAATAAAACCTGCAGCTAAATGAATATGGCAAAACGGCAAAAGATAGAACTACTTAACCCATAGTTTGGGTAAGTCTTCTCCGAGAAGAGGTAAATGTCCCCTTAGTCAGCTACGGAGTGCTGGAAGAATGGGCAGGATTGAAACTTGAGACTTATAAAAATATGGTCTGGGATGCTTATTAACCTGAATGAGTTTAATTCTCTGGCCAGTTAAAATGTATCCCAGGATACTGAAGGAACTTGCTGATGGAATGGATGAACTTTATCATTCAAGAATCCTGTTGATTGGATGATGAAAATTGAAACCTGGAAAGATTCTATAGTTTTTTACAGGAAGTTCTACAGAATTGGCAACTCAGTTGTTAAGTGATGCGGTCATTAGTTGAAAATCATGACAATGACTGTGCTTATGATTTAACTTCAGCTTTCCTTTGCTTTGCAGCGTCACAAGTATAGGACCCCAAAAGCTGGGCAAGCCCACATGGTAGAGAAGGGTTCTGGAACTCATATCTAGAGAAAACGAGGTAAAAGGGCAAATCTTATAGCCCTTTTCCCACACTCCCCTGCCCTTTGGAATGCTGACCCGGGTCCTGAGATAATTAGCAAAAAAACAACAAAAAGAATTGACATTTGTATTTACATTCATTGAAGGGAAAGAGATTGCAAGAGAGTAAGCAGACATGCAGTGGGGAAATATACATGAAAGGCAATGCAACAGCACCGGCTGTTTGCCTAAGGTGCTTGCTGCCAGCCTCTCAGGAGGCGAACAAAAGCCTTTAGTGTGAAACTGTTTAGGATCACGTCAGTTTCAGTCAGCAGCTTCTAAGCACCCAGCTTCTAATCAATTAAGATCGCAGAGTTCAGGTAGTTAACTTTTCTTAACCTGAGGTGGAAAAAAACAGCTCAGGAAGAAATCAGCAATCTCTTTGCTCTGTGAGGAGGCAAAAAAGGGGGAAAATATGTTTGGGCCTGGTACTAATAGCCTGTGATTGTGAACATGAGGGATGCTGCAAAGGTGGGCATTATTTGCAAATTTACTTCTTTATTATTGTAACTGCAAACACTCACTGCCTGTGGCAGTTGCTAACCGAGGACTATTCATAATGCAAATCATAAGTACCCTTACCTATGAGGACTTTTAAAATCATTAAAATTACGAGAGGCTAGCATGTATTGTCAACAATATCTCTTGCCTGACATCTCTTGATCAAGGTGCTTCCATTATAGATTGTGGAATTGCTGATGTAATACATCTAGTCAAACTAGATCTTGGACTTCAAGAGAGCTAATTTCAATAAACTTAGAGAGGGCTTGGGAAGGATTCCATGGGTAAGAATCCTCAAGGGGAAAAAAACTCAAGAAGCTTGGGAAATTTTGAAAAATGAGATAATAAAAGCCCAGTCTAGCACAATACCAACAAAGAGGAAAAATAACAGCTATCAAAAGAAACCAACATGGCTGCATAAAGAACTCTCTGACAAATTGAAAGATAAAAAGGACAAGTATAGAAAGTGGAAAGAGGGGCACATAACTAAGTCAGAATATCAGCAAATAGCCGGAGCCTGCAAAGATGAAGTGAGGAAAGCCAAGGCTCAAAATGAACTAAGGCTTGCGACCAAAGTCAAAAATAACAAAAAAAAGCTTCTTTCAACATGTAAAAAACAAGAAAAAAGTGAAGGAAATGATTGGTCCATTAGTGGGTGAAAGTGGCAAGAAAGTGACAAGCAACAGGGAGAAAGCAGAACTATTTAACTCGTTTTTTGCATCTGTCTTTACACAAAAGGAAAAAACACACAAACCTATCAAAAATAGTGCCATAAAAAACATAATAGAAACAAAAGTTAAGATAGGCAAGAAAATGGTAAGTGAGCACCTGTCCAGCCTAGACGAGTTCAAATCGCCAGGATCAGATGGATTACACCCCAAGGTTCTCAAGGAACTGGCAGATGTGATCTCAGAACCACTGAACTATATTTTTCAAAGATCCTGGAGCACAGGGGAACTACCAGAGGACTGGAAAAGAGCTGATGTAGTTCCCATCTTCAAAAAAGGAAAAAAATGGACCCAGGAAATTACAGACCTATCAGCCTGACCTCAATACCTGGGAAGATCCTGGAAAAGATAATCAAACAACCAATCAGCGAACACCTAGAGGCAAACCAAGTCATTACTAAAAGCCAACATGGGTTTGTCAAAAATAGATCATGCCAGATAAATCTTATTGCATTCTTTGACCAAGTGACAAAATTAGTGGATCAGAGGAATGCTGTAGACATAATTTACTTGGACTTCAGTAAGGCATTTGATAAAGTAGATCACAACCTACTACTTGACAAGATAGAAAAATGTGGGGTAGACAGCATCACCACCAGATGAATCCGTAGCTGGCTGACCAGCCATACTCAGCGAGTGGTCCTCAATGGAACCACATCTACATGGAGGGAAGTGTGTAGTGGGGTGCCCCAGGGCTTTGTTCTGGGCCCAGTGCTCTTCAACATCTTCATTAATGATCTGGACGAGGGGATAGATGGGGAACTCATCAAATTTGCAGACGACACCAAGCTGGCAGGAATAGCCAACACTCCAGAAGACAGGCCTAGGATACAGGAGGATCTGGACAGACTTGAACACTGGGCGCTATCTAACAAAATGAAATTCAATGGTGAAAAAAGTAAGGTTCTACATTTAGGCAAGAAAAACCAAATGTATAGGTATAATATAGGGGGTACCTTGCTCAATAGTAGTAACTGTGAGAGGGATCTTGGAGTCCTAGTGGACAAATTTAAATATGAGCCAGCAGTGTGCTGCAGCTGCCAACAAGGCCAACATAGTGCTAGGCTGCATTAACAGAGGGATAGAATCAAGATCACGCTAAGTATTAATACCACTCTACAATGCCTTGGTAAGGCCACACTTGGAATACTGCATCCCGTTTTGGTCACCACGATGTAAAAAAGATGTTGAGACTCTAGAGTACAGAGAAGAGCAACAAAGATGATTAGGGGACTGGAAGCTAAAGCATATAAGGAACGGCTGCTGGAATAAATCAAATAAATAAATAAATAAATAAATAAATTGGGTATGTCTAGTTTAATGAAGAGAAGGACGAGGGGGAACATGATAGCAGTGTTCCAATATCTCAGGGGCTGCCACAAAGAAGAGGGAGTCAAGCTATTTTCCAAAGTGCCTGAAGGCAGGACAAGAAGCAACGGATGGAAACTAATCAAGGAGAGAAGCAACTAGAACTAAGGAGAAACTTCCTGACAGTGAGAACAATTAACCAGTGGAACAAGCTGCCTCCAGAAGCTCCAACACTGGAAGTTTTTAAGAGGAGACTGGACAGCCATTTGGTATAGGGTTTCCTGCCTGAGCAGGGGATTGGACTAGATGACCTCCAAGGTCCCTTCCAACTTTACTATTATTATTATTATTATTATTATTATTATTATTATTATTATTACACTATATCTTGATTTCAGCAAATTATTTGAGTCCCACCCAGTCTGCCGTTATCACTGAAGCCACGCCCACACAATGGGCCATGCCCACACAATGGGCCACGCCCACCTGGCACCCAACATTACATAAGTGGGTTTTGGGTTGCAGTTTGGGCACTCGGTCTCTAAAAGATTTGCCATCATTGGTGTACGGTTTTCTGCCTGAGCAGAGGGTTGGAATCGATGACCTCCAAGGTCCCTCCCAACATTATTATTATTATTATTATTATTATTATTATTATTATTATTATTATTATTATTATTATTATTATTATTATTATCGTTCGCTCTGCATACTTAGTTTCCATCCCTCCCTCATGTTGAAGGAAAGAGTAAATTCAAAAAGGTTAGGATGCTTTCTGAAGTGAGAGGCGTGTGCATGGGAGTGAATGCAGTGGCTTTGTGAAGGTGGCCATAATTTTTTCCTCCTGAATTTGTATTATATATAGATTACTTGAGAGCCATAGATAAATATTTCATACATATTCCCTGAACCACAGACTGACCACTGCAGACTTTTACAGTAATAGCAACAGCACTTAAGACTTATACATATCTTCACAGACTTATATTTATCTTTAGATCTTTTGCCCATTAAAGATCCCATCGTTCTATAAAAATCTCAAATCCATTTCCCTCTCCAAAATTGTCCTTTATTTCACTGAGAAAATATAATACCGTGCAGTGGAAAAGTAGCATTTCACATATTTTGCTACCTTTAATCATGCAGTTGCTACATCTGAGAAGCTGACATTATCACGGGCCATTAAACAAAGCTTATCATTTCGCTTGCCAAGTACAAATATCAAATACAAAAAAAGGGTTGCCATATCAACTCAGTTTCTCCCTTGTAAGATTTCATTCCCAAGTCTGATCTTTGACAAACTCTTGTGTAACAGGAAGTTGTTGGGGGGGGGAGGCTAATAAAAATATTTTAAAATAAAACTCCACACAAAACTAGTCCTTTTAAAAATGGACACCTACCTTTCACATAGATTTCCTCTTAGGAGAGATATAGTGAAAGAAACATATTTTTTAAAAATCATTTGACTTGATAAGATGGGCATTAACAGAATAAAACACAGTTCCTTATCTAATTCTGAATTAACATTAAAAGTAGGCACGAAGGAGATTGCTGAGGTGAAATTTGAAGACGTCTGAGGAGGATCCCACTATTTTAAAAGTCTTTAAAATCCAGCCCAATTAACTGGATTAAATGACTGATTTATTCTTTTGATGTTGCAACAGGTTGATGTGGTGATCCCATTGTGTAGACTAATTGGTTTAAAAGCTTTATCGCCCCCACATTACAGATCTGCTAGAAAGCACTAGAAATGTGGATGATTCAANCACTGGGGTTCAACCAGTGAACCTGGTAGCAAGGCCAGGGGTAAATATGTTATGGGCTATATGTAGTTCCTGGTATCCAGGAACAGATTCTTGTGAGCTTTATTCCAACAGTGATGGGAAAAGAAATCCAGCAAGCCATTTTAGTGGGAATCAAGGGACCCAAAATTCCAAATGGCGCCTTCACAACATGTTTGTCAACCGTGGCAACTTTAATATGTGGGGACTTCAACTCCCAGAATTCCCCAACCAGCATATTGGCTGGGAAATTCTGGGTGTTGAAGCCACACATATTAAAGTTGCCAAGGTTGAGAAACACTGCCCTCATGCTTTACATTCCTCAGAATTCTGATCAATTTATCTGAGAAAGAAATTGCTACCCAACCCTGCCTAATTTTCCTGATATGGAACTTAACACATCTTCTTATACCACTTCACTTGTCTCTGACATTCAGGATCCTTATTGTCCTACTCTGGATTTCAATTGCCAGGTTTTTTTAACATTTGTTTCCTATCTTGATGTATTCTGTTCCCCATCACCTGCTCATTCCCACATGTGCAGGTGAGAGATCTGGATGGGCACATCTTTCATGGAATCATCCTTAATATTCTGTTGGCATTTTTTAATATGGTGAGATCAGACCTACCTCCAACAGACCTACCTTCCCAGCTTTTCTCAGATGTTTTGTGTACTGAACAATACAGACATAGAGTTGATGTAAGTAGGTTTAGCTAAAGCAGAAATCTTCTTAAAACAGGATCCTGCTTGAGGAAAGGCTTGAAGGCTTAATTTATATACATTAATGACCTCCCCCCCAATAAAGGGGGTACTGAACATGCCAATAAAATTGATAGCCACTTGAGCCTTAGAACGTTAGGTGCTTTTGCATATATTGTATTCTGCCCCATTTTCATTCTGGTTGTTTTGCAGATTGAAAGTTTCAGATAAATCCTATACAATTGTAGTCTGAGAGCTGCCCTAGTTCCTATATTCATTTCCAAACCTCCAGGGTTTTTTTGTTTTGTTTTTTGAGAGAGAGAGAACAGTTATGTAGCTGATAAGAAAAACCCAGAGACTACTATTACTTCCCCCACTGTGGCATCTGCTGCTCATTTTGCTTAATGGTAGGCCTGATCCTATTTTTATACAAAATCCCTTTCTGCTGTCCTATTTACTGCAATTGATTGTATGAGTTCTGCACCACATATTATGCATGTTTCCTCTCTCGTTATTCATGTTCCAAAGAGCAGGAAATACATTATGAATCCTACCACACCAATATAATATCACATGCTCTGTATGTAGAGGAACGTATTTCTAGTGCTCACAGTTCACGTGAAGATAGATCTTTACAGAACATCAAAAACTCAGCTGCTAGTTGGAAAAATGGCTTTCCTTGTACTGCTTCAGACAGAGAAGGAACATGAAGTTCTCAGGTCACTGCATTTACGAAGTTTCTCAAAAAGAAATGTAGCTTGGCTTTAAGGGCTTAGATACCCATTTCAAATTCAAAGCGTTTCTGTGTATTAAGGCTTCATGTGACAGCATCATATTATTCTCCAGGTCCTAAGAAATTAATCATGGCTGCATAAAAAGCCGTGAAATCTCTATGGAGATGGCAATTCATGTGTCAAGATAAACATCTACAGCACAGCACTAATGGCTGTCCATATCTTGCTAATACATCAGAGCTTTATAATTTTTTTTTATTCATCCATTTGTTTTCTTTTTGATTTTAGGCAAAAACACCAGAACGTGAACCAAGGCCCTTGGGGAAATATTGACAGCAATGCAAATAAGATAATCATTATATGCAAAGACCAGAGTATATCAAAATACTATTAAAATGCTATTAACAGATTGAAAAGGGACAGAATTTTGATGCTAAAATTCTGTGAATGATTTCTTGAAAGACTGACTGGATCATAGGAAGTTCACTGGGACTAAAGTATGTACTCCTACAACAAGTTGAGCAAGTATTCAACAAATATTTACTCTTGAATTAAAGGTGGGGCAACACAGCCTTTTGCTGGTGTGTACCTGCTCTCTCTCAAAGTTCATGCATCTCACTGTTCTCTTTAAAAACAATTTCTCAAGACAATTCATGTGTGGTAGTGGCGCAGTGGTTAGAATACAGTATTGCAGGCTAACTCAGCCCACAGTCTGAAGTTCAATCCTGATGGGCTCAAGCTTGACTCAGCTTTCCATCCTTCCGAGGTTAGTAAAATGAGGACCCAGATTGTTGGGGACAATAGGCTGACTCTGTAAACCACTTAGAGGGGGCTGTAAAGCACTGTGAAGCAGTATATACATCTAAGTGCTATTGCTATTTCTCCAGAGCAGCACACTAAAGCAACAAAGCCCTCAAACTTTCACTGTTAGAAATTTGGTTGAAAATTCAAAGATCAGCATTTTGAAACTGGTATCTCATAGCATATGTCCTTAATCCTAATTCTGGGTTTCTCCAAACATTCTGAGAAGTAGAACAGAATGTTGCATCGACAATCATATGTAGTATACTCTATACTACAGTATGTTTGTTCTATTTTACAGTATGTTAGGGCTATTTTGGCAATGTATAAACCTGATGATGACAGGTGACAGACTGACAAACAGACTGAAAGATCAACTGTCTCTGCTAGAAAACATATAGGTGCATGAATCAATTGACCTTATGATGCGGTCTTAAGTTGGCTTACCAATTCATTAGGATATGGGAAAGCTAGGGAACTTGATGACTGGAAGCTCCCTAAAAGAAAGACTTAAAAATCACAATTGCAAAGAATTCATATGAAGAAAACAACCAAACAAAAAACCTAGTAAAGACCCAAACACAAAAGAGGACTCATAGAGGAAATGAGATAGTTTGGAATTGTAGAGCGGTGTCAAGAAATTGAAAGCTGAAAATAAACTGAGTTTAGCCAAGGATGCTAAGAAGAACTAAAAATATATCTTCATATATGTTCACAATAAAAATAAAACCTGCAGCTCAATGAATATGGCAAAACGGCAAAAGATAGAACTACTTAACCCATAGTTTGGGTAAGTCTTCTCCGAGAAGAGGTAAATGTCCCCTTAATCAGCTATGGAGTGCTGGAAGAATGGGCAGGATTGAAACTTGAGACTTATAGAAATATGGTCTGGGATGCTTATTAACCTGAATGAGTTTAATTCTCTGGGCCAGTTAAAATGTATCCCAGGATACTGAAGGAACTTGCTGATGGAATGGATGAACTTTATCATACAAGAATCCTGTTGATTGGATGATGAAAATTGAAACCTGGAAAGATTCTATAGTTTTTTTACAGGAAGTTCTACAGAATTGGCAACTCAGTTGTTAAGTGATGTGGTCATTAGGTGAAAATCATGACAATGACTGTGCTTATGATTTAACTTCAGCTTTCCTTTGCTTTGCAGCGTCACAAGTATAGGACCCCAAAAGCTGGGCAAGCCCACATGGTAGAGAAGGGTTCTGGAACTCATATATAGAGAAAACGAGGTAAAAGGGCAAATCTTATAGCCCTTTTCCCACACTCTCCTGCCCTTTGGAATGCTGACCCGGGTCCTGAGATAATTAGCAAAAAAACAACAAAAAGAATTGACATTTGTATTTACATTCATTGAAGGGAAAGAGATTGCAAGAGAGTAAGCAGACATGCAGTGGGGAAATATACATGAAAGGCAATGCAACAGCACCGGCTATTTGCCTAAGGTGCTTGCTGCCAGCCTCTCAGGAGGCGAACAAAAGCCTTTAGTGTGAAACTGTTTAGGATCACGTCAGTTTCAGTCAGCAGCTTCTAAGCACCCAGCTTCTAATCAATTAAGATCGCAGAGTTCAGGTAGTTAACTTTTCTTAACCTGAGGTGGAAAAAAACAGCTCAGGAAGAAATCAGCAATCTCTTTGCTCTATGAGGAGGCAAAAAAGGGGCAAAATATGTTTGGGCCTGGTACTAACAGCCTGTGATTGTGAACATGAGGGATGCTGCAAAGGTGGGCATTATTTGCAAAGTTACTTCTTTATTATTGTAACTGCAAACACTCACTGCCTGTGGCAGTTGCTAACCGAGGACTATTCATAATGCAAATCATAAGTACCCTTACCTATGACGACTTTTAAAATCATTAAAATTACGAGAGGCTAGCATGTATTGTCAACAGTATCTCTTGCCTGACATCTCTTGATCAAGGTGCTTCCATTATAGATTGTGGAATTGCTGATGTAATACATCTAGTCAAACTAGATCTTGGACTTCAAGAGAGCTAATTTCAATAAACTTAGAGAGGGCTTGGGAAGGATTCCATGGATAAGAATCCTCAAGGGGAAAAAAACTCAAGAAGCTTGGGAAATTTTGAAAAATGAGATAATAAAAGCCCAGTCTAGCACAATACCAACAAAGAGGAAAATAACAGCTCTCAAAAGAAACCAACATGGCTGCATAAAGAACTCTCTGACAAATTGAAAGATAAAAAGGACAAGTATAGAAAGTGGAAAGAGGGGCACATAACTAAGTCAGAATATCAGCAAATAGCCAGAGCCTGCAAAGATGAAGTGAGGAAAGCCAAGGCTCAAAATGAACTAAGGCTTGCGACCAAAGTCAAAAATAACAAAAAAAGCTTCTTTCAACATGTAAAAAACAAGAAAAAAGTGAAGGAAATGATTGGTCCATTAGTGGGTGAAAGTGGCAAGAAAGTGACAAGCAACAGGGAGAAAGCAGAACTATTTAACTCGTTTTTTGCATCTGTCTTTACACAAAAGGAAAAAACACACCAACCTATCAAAAATAGTGCCATAAAAAACAGAATAGAAACAAAAGTTAAGATAGGCAAGAAAATGGTAAGTGAGCACCTGTCCAGCCTAGACGAGTTCAAATCGCCAGGATCAGATGGATTACACCCCAAGGTTCTCAAGGAACTGGCAGATGTGATCTCAGAACCACTGAACTATATTTTTCAAAGATCCTGGAGCACAGGGGAACTATCAGAAGACTGGAAAAGAGCTGATGTAGTTCCCATCTTCAAAAAAGGAAAAAAAATGGACCCAGGAAATTACAGACCTATCAGCCTGACCTCAATACCTGGGAAGATCCTGGAAAAGATAATCAAACAACCAATCAGCGATCACCTAGAGGCAAACCAAGTCATTACTAAAAGCCAACATGGGTTTGTCAAAAATAGTTCATGCCAGACAAATCTTATTGCATTCTTTGACCAAGTGACAAAATTAGTGGATCAGAGGAATGCTGTGGACATAATTTACTTGGACTTCAGTAAGGCATTTGATAAAGTAGATCACAACCTACTACTTGACAAGATAGAAAAATGTGGGGTAGACAGCATCACCACCAGATGGATCCGTAGCTGGCTGACCGGCCGTACTCAGCGAGTGGTCCTCAATGGAACCGCATCTACATGGAGGGAAGTGTGTAGTGGGGTGACCCAGGGCTTTGTTCTGGGCCCAGTGCTCTTCAACATCTTCATCAACGATTTGGACGAGGGGATAGATGGGGAACTCATCAAATTTGCAGACGACACCAAGCTGGCAGGAATAGCCAACACTCCAGAAGACAGGCTTAGGATACAGGAGGATCTGGACAGACTTGAACACTGGGCGCTATCTAACAAAATGAAATTCAATGGTGAAAAAAGTAAGGTTCTACATTTAGGCAAGAAAAACCAAATGTATAGGTATAATATAGGGGGTACCTTGCTCAATAGTAGTAACTGTGAGAGGGATCTCAGAGTCCTAGTGGAAAATCATTTAAATATGAGCCAGCAGTGTGCTGCAGCTGCCAAAAAAGCCAACACAGTGCTAGGCTGCATTAACAGAGGGATAGAATCAAGATCACGCAAAGTATTAATACCACTCTACAATGCCTTGGTAAGGCCACACTTGGAATACTGCATCCCGTTTTGGTCACCACGATGTAAAAAAGATGTTGAGACTCTAGAACAGTGATGGCGAACCTTTTAGAGACTGAGTGCCCAAACTGCAACCCAAAACCCACTTAAGTATCGTCGAGTGCCAGGTGGGTGTGGCCCATTGGGTGGGCGTGGCTGCGGTGGTAACGGCAGACTGGGTGGGACTAAAAAGTTCAATCAATCAATTTCAACTTTGCAAGATCTTTTTTTTTCCCACGAGAAGTTAAAATTGACTGATTGAACCTTTTTTTTTTTGCACACAGCGGCAGAGGCCTGAAGCGAAAAGGTTTTATAAAAACCAGCTGAAGGCCTAGGACTGGGGCGACGGCGTGCGTGCCCACAGAGAGGGCTCTGAGTGCCACCTCTGGCACCCATGCCATAGGTTCGCCACCACTGCTCTAGAAAGAGTACAGAGAAGAGCAACAAAGATGATTAGGGGACTGGAAGCTAAAGCATATAAGGAACGGCTGCTGGAATTGGGTATGTCTAGTTTAATGAAGAGAAGGACGAGGGGGGACATGATAGCAGTGTTCCAATATCTCAGGGGCTGCCACAAAGAAGAGGGAGTCAAGCTATTCTCCAAAGCGCCTGAAGGCAGGACAAGGAGCAACGGGTGGAAACTAATCAAGGAGAGAAGCAACCTAGAACTAAGGAGAAACTTCCTGACAGTGAGAACAATTAACCAGTGGAACAACCTGCCTCCAGAAGCGGTGAATGCTCCAACACTGGAAGTTTTTAAGAGGAGACTGGACAGCCATTTGTCTGAAATGGTATAGGGTTTCCTGTCTGAGCAGGGGGTTGGACTAGATGACCTCCAAGGTCCCTTCCAACTTTACTATTATTATTATTATTATTATTATTATTATTATTACACTATATCTTGATTTCAGCAAATTATCTGAGTCCCACCCAGTCTGCCGTTATCACTGAAGCCACGCCCACACAATGGGCCACGCCCACCTGGCACCCAACATTACATAAGTGGGTTTTGGGTTGCAGTTTGGGTACTCGGTCTCTAAAAGGTTTGCCATCACTGGTGTACGGTTTTCTGCCTGAGCAGGGGGTTTGGACTCGATGACCTCCAAGGTCCCTTCCAACTTTATTATTATTATTATTATCATTTGGTCTGCATACTCAGTTTCCATCCCTCCCTCATGTTGAAGGAAAGAGTAAATTCAAAAAGGTTAGGATGCTTTCTGAAGTGAGAGGCGTGTGCATGGGAGTGAATGCAGTGGCTTTGTGGAGGTGGCCATAATTTTTTCCTCCTGAATTTGTATTATATATAGATTACTTGAGAGCCATAGATAAATATTTCATACATATTCCCTGAACCACAGACTGACCACTGCAGACTTTTACAGTAATAGCAACAGCACTTAAGACTTATCTTCACATTACATTACATATCTTCACAGACTTATATTTATCTTTAGATCTTTTGCCCATTAAAGATCCCATCATTCTATAAAAATCTCAAATCCATTTCCCTCTCCAAAATTGTCCTTTATTTCACTGAGAAAATGTAATACCGTGCAGTGGAAAAGTAGCATTTCACATATTTTGCTACCTTTAATCATGCAGTTGCTACATCTGAGAAGCTGACATTATCACGGGCCATTAAACAAAGCTTATCATTTCGCTTGCCAAGTACAAATATCAAATACAAAAAAAGGGTTGCCATATCAACTCAGTTTCTCCCTTGTAAGATTTCATTCCCAAGTCTGATCTTTGACAAACTCTTGTGTAACAGGAAGTTGTTGGGGGGTAAGGCTAATAAAAATATTTAAAAATAAAACTCCACACAAAACTAGTCCTTTTAAAAATGGACACCTACCTTTCACATAGATTTCCTCTTAGGAGAGATATAGTGAAGTAAACATATTTTTTTTAATCTTTTGACTTGATAAGATGGGCATTAACAGAATAAAACACAGTTCCCTATCTAATTCTGAATTAACATTAAAAGTAAGCACAATGGAGATTGCTGAGGTGAAATTTAAAGACGTCTGAGGAGGATCCCACTATTTTAAAAGTCTTTAAAATCCAGCCCAATTAACTGGATTAAATGACTGATTTATTCTTTTGATGTTGCAACAGGTTGATGTGGTGATCCCATTGTGTAGACTAATTGGTTTAAAAGCTTTATCGCCCCCACATTACAGATCTGCTAGAAAGCACTAGAAATGTGGATGATTCAAACTTCTTTTGCTACCAATAGCTTTGAAAGAGAACTAGTTTCTCAGAATAGTTTATAGCAGCGGTATCCAACCTTGGCCACTTTAAGACTTGGGGACTTCAACTCCCAGAATTCTCCAGTCGGCATGGCCAGTTGGAGAATTCTGGGAGTTGAAGTCCACAGGTCTTAAAGTTGCCAAGATTGCCCTTGGTTTATAGAAATTAGCTTGAGAATATTGCAGGAAGAGCTATATTCGTGTTACTATCAGGACTTTGAAAAAATATCAACTTAACTGAGAAGCAATATCCAACCACTATGGCATATTGTCTACTTACCTAATTTTATAGGCCCGGCCTAGATTCTGTGGGGTGTAAGGACACCTAATGTCCATGGACATTTTCCTTGGTGCCCACTACAATCCCTGACTTCATTGCTGTTTGATACTTTTTATGGCATTCAACAGCATGGGTTAGCTAAAAGTAAAATGACTTATAAAATTTATAAAATTATAAAATCCTCAGTGTGGTACAGCAAATTATTCCTTCAAGTTATCACAGTAAGTTGGGAATAGAAAAATATCTAAAAATGATCACCTGCATGGTGGAAAATCTCTGTATGGGAACTGCACGGTCAAGTTATTTGAGAATAGCAGCTCCATGTGCAAAACTGACATAAGCACGTACACGGGAGAGATTTTTAGATTTAGATGAAGGACAAATTGCACGTCAAATGCTTTAGAAGAAACAATTGAGGCAGCAGAAGCAAAGAAAGAAGATAACAAATAAACATTGTTAGTGGAAGATAATGAATATTCTTTGGAAAGGGGAGAAACAGTGTCTTGGATGCTCAGTCCACCCAATTTCATGGAACTTCCTGACTTGCAAAATCACTTCTGGAAGAAATGGCATGGCACCATATTTATAATATAGCGAATCGTAACTGGCTAAATATTTTAAATTATATGTCTTATAGTTATAGGTTGGGTGAAAGAACCTCGGGCTCAACCATCATGACAGTTTATGACTAAAGTTAAGTCTGATTCCTAAAGTTACCATACCTTCTTTTTCAATATACCCATTTCCCACAAAATTATGCAAATTGAGATCTCATAAGAATATTTTACTAGTCCACATGACATGAGAAATAAATGTAGGATTCATATAATCCCCTTTAAGCATTTTTTAATTAAATTTTGCCCTAATTTTTAATCCATTGCACATGCTTCAAAAAAATTTGAATTATTCACTGTTGTACATCTTTCAAAAATCTTTTGTGCCCCCTTCCTCATTGCTTTATAGACATAAATGATAGCTGTTGCAATCTGAATGCTTCTCACGTATAAATCATTTCTGTGAGATGAGGGTTATGGTTGTACAGTACAGTATGTTTATCTGGAAGAGAGTGTATGAAGTTTTACTAGTTTTAACCTTTGTTTTGGGCATATTTGATACAGCATGTTGTATTAACCCAACCAGATTAGTTTATGGTACACGGTATTGCACAGATCCAGAAAATAGGTTAGCAAAGTAACCAGATTATGTGAGCTAAGCAAAAAGGATAGATATGCATTTCACTAATTTTAATGCAGTTTTCTTGCCTATTTGCTAGGAAGCATTTGAAAGGGATGGTTTGCAAAACATACTGGCATGAATAAAGCATCTTTCTGATAAGTACAAAAGTAGTACTCTGGAAAGTGAAGTGTGACTTCTTTGTAGGTTTTCCCCAGTTTTCTGCCCTTTTGTATGCATAGAAAGCCACGTCATGTCACAAGGAGTCCCACTGATATCTATCAAAAACATAAACAGTAAGCTGAGAATTCCTTATCTGAAGCATTATGATACAAGTTATGTCTGCTAGAATTTACACTGCACTAATTGCAGTCTCATGGCAATGCAAGGTGCAGACAGAGGCTTTATTTTCAGTCAGCTTTTCATACAGCCTGAAGCTGACTTCGGGCTGAGAGGGAATGACTGGACCAAGGTCACCCAACTGATATCCATGCTTAAGGAAGGTGTATAACCTGAGTCTCCCCAATCCTACTCCACCATCACTACACCACACTGAATCTCTAGGTTGAGGTTACATGAGCATGAATTGCTCCTCAACATGGAAAACTGAGAAGTCCCTTGGTGAGGGAGACGGGCGGTTTCAAAATCTGATAAATGAAAACAAGCAAATAAACAAAACTTCCAAACTTCTAATGCAGGGATTAGAAATGTCTAACTAGATTCATCTCAGGGACATTTATATTAAGGAAGTGATAGGATATTCATATTACAAAACACAGAGTATACATTTCATCAAACAAAAAAGCATATTTATCCTCAGGCAATAAGAGCAACACAGAGAAAGAAAAGGAAGGTTAACCCTGACAGAAGACTCTTGTGATAAATTTCCTCCAGGCTATTTAAGATTTCTCCTTCCTCTGCTGTTGAAAAATTGGAAAGGAAAAACTCTCTGGGTCTCTATACTCCATGGTACCTACAGAGCATTTCACCTTATTCTCTGAATAACCAATAACTTTTCCATTATTGTCTGTAGTATGCCAAGATACTATAATACAGTGGTGGCGAACCTATGGCACGGGTGCCAGAGGTGGCACTCGGAGCCCTCTCTGTGGGCACACGTGCTGTTGCCCCAGTCTTGCCTCCCCCTGCGACCCCCTTCTCACCAGCAGCCCCCTGAGCGGGGCCCACGCGGAGCAGTGCAGCCAAGGACATGGCAGCCAGGCAGCATAGACAAGACTCTGCCCTCATGCTCCATCGCGCACACTTGATGCTGTGGGGCGCGGGCAGAGGGTGTGGCCCCCATGGTGCTGCTGGGCTGCCTGGGCAATCTGCGGCGGGCCCTGGAGGCGGTGAGTGGCCCTGCAGGTAGGCGGGGTGAGGGGGGGCAGGGGGTGGAGCGGGGGACGGGGCCAGTTTTTGGGCACTCGGTCTCTAAAAGGTTTGTCATCACTGCTATAATACAAGGAGGGCAACTAGGACATCTCCAAGTTTGGTATTGTGCTCTTTTGAAAATAAATATATTAATTTAGACCTAAAATATCTACCTTACATGAAACCTCCTCTCTCCCCAAAGCCCCAACCACAAGATAAAACTCTAATAAAAAAGAATATATGTAGTTCAGGATTAAACTAGAAGCTCTCTGGGTTTGATTGACCATTGACTATCCTTGGTTATGTATTTAGAATATTAGATCCTGGCCAAAGATACCTGGTCCAGTTCTTTCCTAAAACAGGGAAATCACTGCCTTTCCATACATTCTTCTACTTTTAATACTTGAGTTGAAAGTATTCTGTCCTCCAGTTTTCCTACCTAATATCACTTGAGGTGAGAAAGATGGGAGGCCCAATATCATCCCATCAACATCTGATTGAATATGGAGCTAACTCTGAGCCTTCCTTGTCCTGGTCCAATATACTAATTCCTGCCTTATTTTGGATGATTTGTGACAGTTACTGTCAGCCTAACCTATCTGTAGGATGGTTTTGAGCAGGGGGAGACTGTCCTAAGATGAAATGTGCTACTTCTAGCTCTTCGAAGAAGAAATGGGATCATGAATGGTTTTTCTTGCTTTGTAAAAGAAGAGCTACATCACAAAACATTCTCCCTGGCCATCTAATTCTGCAGAAACTTTAAAAAATAGAGTAAGAAATCAAACACCAGCTCTTAGCGGTATTTTTTAGCATGGGTTGTTCTTGCATCCCTGTTCATATATACAAAACCATGTGTTTTTTCTTTAATGAATGATTAGAGAATGGAACATAGAGCAAAGGGCATATGAGGGCATAGACTTTGATATGAAAGTCTCTAGGTACAATCACTGTCATCATCAAGTAAAAATAGGATGTTCCCTGTTTGGAAGTAGCTGTCAGTCAGATTATATAGATTAGATGGTCTAACTCAATAGAAGGCTACCTTTTATGTTGCTAAAAAGGGACTCAGAAAAAAAAGAATATTGTCAACATTTCAACATAAGGTTGAGTTTATTTAACAACAAGAATAAGGTGGACATTTGAAATGTTTTCCCACCTGACCTTAGTAGAGAAGATATGGGTGGGACTAAGGTACCCCTAGATACAGAGCTTGTTGGGAGTGGACTAGATAACCTTTATGATTCCTTCTGTCCCTATGATTCTAGTTGGACAATCACACTCAACAAGTCAATATCAATGACTAACCATGAGTTAGAGGGAAGTCTTGGATGGATTTCTGTAGAACTATATGGATACATGTCTTGGGTGAAGGCTTGGTATATATGATTATCAAATCTGGACAACTCTTCAAAGATTTGTTCTACATAGAATGCTTTAGGCCAGGGGTCTTCAAACTTGGCCTTTTTATGACTTGTGGACTTCAACTCCCAGAATTCCTTAGACAGGCACGCTGGCTGAGGAATTCTGGGAGTTGAAGTCCACAAGTCACAAAAGGGCCAAGTTTGAAGACTCCTGTTTTAGGCTCTGCTTTGGATGATTTAATTAAAAAGTTATGCTTGGATAAGCTTCTATGAATGCCCAACAAGTGTTAAAGCGTTAAGAGTATTAACAAGTATTCGAGACTCTGAAACAAATGTGTTGGTTATTTATTTCCACATACTGATGATTCAAATAGGTGCAATGCTGTTACAGGAATATGACACTTTTTCATATTTTTAAGGGTGAGAATGAGACTAGTTTTCCATCAAAAAATGGCTTTTCTTCCCATAAGCCACACTAAACCACCACACACCCTAAACTGCCTCACAAAGGAGTGAAAGAAATCTTGTCTCACTTGGTCTGCTGATGCTATATTACTGGATTGCCTTCTGTGATTTTTGGAAAAATCAGGCAGTTGAGTTGCGGGTCTCAACCCCTTAAATATTGGCCACTTAAGTTAAATCTCTTCAATGCTGAATTCGGTGAACGTATCTGAAGGGCTTCATCACAGGGAAGACCTGACACTATGCAGTCCCAGGATCAGAAGTTTTAATAGTCGGATCTCACTATTTCAGAGGAAAAACTAGGAAATGTCCCAGTCATAAACAAGAATCTAAACTTCCCTACAGTCAGCATAGTCCCAGTTCAGACTCACGGTACCTTTGCAACAAAGCTGCAGTCATTTCAGCCTTGTTGGAGATGGTTTTGACTTCTAGGTTCACTTATATAAACTTTGCAAAAGTCTTGTGGACATTTTAAGTCTATTCAATGGATGACCATGTAAACTACTGTGGACCACAGCATCCTATTAATTGAGCCTGTTTCCAAGGAAGGTCTATTGCATGAACACTCAGTTGGAGAAGTGAGAGATAGCACTTATCCTTCTTTTTGCTGACAAGAAGCTGCGATGGATATGTTGTATAGATATGTCGAGGGCTACCTGTAATGATGTCAAAGAGATTACCAAGGGAGAGAACAAGAAGATCTCCTAGTCTCCTTGAAGATCTGTTGCTTCTCTGGAAATTTTTCAAGGCTTTGAACAGAAACCCAGTTGCTGTAAAAATCTCTTGTCCTTCTATGTATCCCCAGAACTTGGCTTAGGATGGAGATTGCCAAGTTCCGTCCGCATTTTGTTTCCTGTACAGATGGTCCTTGACTTATAACCATTCATTTTGTGACTGTTCAAAGTTACAACAGCATTGAAAAAAGTGACCTTTTTTTAACAGCAAGGACAATTAAACAGTGGAACAGCTTGCCTTCAGATGTTGTAGATGCTTCATCGCTCAAGGTTTTTAAGAAGAGACTGGACAGCCACCTGTCTGAAATGATATAGGGACTCCTGCTTGAGCAGGGGCTGGACTAGAAGACCTCCTAGGTCCCTTCCAGCTCAATTCTGATTTATTGATTGACTTATGACCATTCTTCACACGACCACTGCAGCATCCCCATAGTCATGTGATCAAGGTTCAGATGCTTGGCAACTGGCATGAATTTATGACGGTTGCAGTGTGTTCCAGGGTCTTGTGGTCACGTTTGGTGATGTTCTGACAAGTAAAATCAATGGGCAAGCCAGATTCACTTACCAACCATGTTACTAACTTAACAACTGCTGTGATTCACTTAACAACTGTGGCAAGAAAGGTCTTAATATGGGACAAAACTCACTTAACAACTATCCTGCTTAACCACAGAAATTTTGGGCTCAATTGTGGTAGTAGATCGAGGACTGCATCGACCATCATCCACCCTCAGCATTTGTTCATAGCTAATGCCCCATCTACTAGCTATAGGCTGACTTAATTTGGGTACTTGCAGGTGACTTAGTGTAGTAGCCTGACAACTGTCACACATCACTGAAAAGGAGCAAACTCTATCCCAGGGGTCTTCAAACTTGGCCCTTTTATGACTTGTGGACTTTAACTCCCAAAATTCCTCAGCCAGCATGCCTGGCTGAGGAATTCTGGGAGTTGAAGTCCACAAGTCATAAAAGGGCCAAGTTTGAAGACCCCTGCTCTATCCACTCAAACAACCATCGTGAGTTGTGTAGGGAAATCTGATTAGCCTTGACAAATAATTAAAACTGTACATCTAACTTCATGTCTGAATAGAATAATTGACCCTGCTTGCCCTATTACCTCTAGGACACAATTTAAGGACCTGGTATTGACCTTTCAAGACCTAATGGTTTAGAGCCCGATTATCTGAGGGGCTACCTTTTTCATTACAAATCTGTTTGGTAACCGAGATCAGCAAAGGAGACCATTTCTAAAGATGTTCCTGTAACCAGAAGCTCACTTATAGACCACACAGGAAACAAGTTTGCTTCTGTGTGGCTCCCACTCTCCCAAGCTTTCAACCAACACTTGCTTTTAATTTCAATTGTATTGATCGTATTGTGCTTTATATACTGTACCTTGGCTTAACTGTGGTAAGTTTCTTGAGTGGTTACGTAACCATAAAATTGCAGTATGTTTAATATTGCTTAAAAATGGAGCTAGTAGCCAAGAAAAACAACCCAGTTTGTTCTTTTCAAACTCCTACAGAAGAACAATAAAGAATAGGTGGGACAAACATTCTTTGCTTCCTGGATTTTGACATATCTTTTTTTTTAAAAAAAAACCAGACTGGTTAAAAAACTTCATCTCTTGCTAACAACAATGGTATAAGCTGGATTCCTAGGAGATTTGCTGTGTCAGGTAGCTTATTTTTGTGAAATGAGCCATGGAGATTTGAATTTAGTACAGAAGCCTCTCATGCTGTGACTTTCCCTTACTTTTCAGGCAAGACATCTTTTTGCAAACATCTGCACTACTCTTAATAATGTAAATGTTCCAGCACTCTTGGCACCTTCAAGATGGGTTGGGACCGCAATTTACAGGTGTTGAGAGTTCTCATTAGATCAGGATTAGGTTGACTCCAGGACCAGGCACAATTCTATCTCAACAATTGGTTGTCGAGCCAATCTTTGGTTTCCATGAGCACCTGGGACATAGTGCCATTCCTTTATCTGTGGCAATTCCAATACTGTGATTCTGCCTGCCAGACAAGCATAGTATAACTTTAGACGCTGTTTTTTTGTTGGTGTATCACAGCCACCCTCATGCATCCTCCAAGTATGAAACCCCCAGAAGATCTTTTTGTGGTTTGCAAATATATCATCAAATAATTAAGCAAACACAATTTGCTTGTAGTTATAATGCAACAAGGCACCTGGAAGGCTGATTTCACCTTGGGTTATCAAACTTCTTCCCCAGATTACTTGAATCAATTCACATTAAACTCTACTGCTTATGGAGCTCCCCAATGAATTTCTTTGCTACAAGGACACAAGCCAGATTGTGCACATGGTAGCCCACCTGGAAATCAATATAGGGGTGCAAGTTAGTTTTCTATTTACTTAGTGGCGAGCATGCCCTGCCCCAAATGAAACTGAATTTTAAAAAGTGGTCAAAAGATTGCAGCCATGTTAAGTATGGCGACTTGTGCATTTGTTCTTCTCCCTAGTAATCTATCAATTAAAACTATTAATTAAAATGCCTCGCTGAAGGATTAAGCACTCTACAGTAACAAATTGCCTTTTTAAAATTATTGGGGGAGGGGAAAGGAATAACAAGGCTGATTTTTTTTTTTCAGCTGTAAGAATCTAAAAATTCTTTGTGGGAATCCAATAACCAGTGCATACATATTCTATTTTGCAAATAAAAATCCTAATAAGATTAAGCAGCGATAAGTGCTGTGAAATCACGTTATCACCATACATCTTTAACCCTCTGCCTCATTATTAGGCCATCATTACCCCTAGACTTGTCATTAAAACGGACCTCCTCCTCCACCCCCAGTTACGGTTTACAATGTGAGACAAATGTCAAAATGTGGGTTAACTTCTTGGCTGCCTTTCCCAGTGAAAAATGCCTTGCAAAGCTCAGCACAACTCACTTTACAGTTTTCAGATTAGGAAGGAAGGAAGGAAGGAGCATTAGGAAACAACTCAGCAGGCAAAGGTCAAGGGTTCACTGGAAGTGCAAAGAAAGAGCACACACCCATACGCACACGGACACACAGCAGGAGATCCCGCAGATCCACACATCTGCGAAGAAAAGGGGCGCACTAAGTGGGCAAGCTCCACCTCGCAAACCCAGCATTGGCTTCGCCTGCTGTTCAGACAACACCCCCAGGCTGCGTCCTTACCTGATTTGACTAGCACTGCTCGGTACAACCCAGTCGCCCCAGGTGGGATTCTCACCTGGTCGCCCCTCCTCTGGCTCATCGCGCCGGCAGGTGGATCTGGGCGGCTGCCTAACTGTACTCCGGCCGCGCCAAGCCCCCTCGCTCTGCCCTCTCCCCGATTTCGGCGGGTTTCTAAGCGGGCATGACTTTGGGGGGCAGCCGGCGGACAAGCCCTCTCGCTCCCGCACGGCTCTTTTCAGTGGCGGCGAGTCACGTGAAGGCGCGAGCGATTGTACTGTATACAGCCGCCGCCTCCCCTCCCCTCCCTTCCTTTCCCCTCCCCTCCCCTCCCCGCCAGCCCGGCTCCGCTCCCACAAAACCGTTTTTCGCCTCGGATCCTGTAACGTGGCACGAGTTGCTGTGCAAAAAACAAAACAAAAGCCGCAAGCTCACACTTTGGGGAAGGGGGCCTTTGAGGCGCTTTTGTGTCGGTTTTGCTCGCTCCTGCTGGGAACTTGCTGACAAAAAAGGCGTTTACGTGCAACTTCGGCGTTAAGAAACGAAGCTTTGTGTGTTTCTTTCCGGGAGATCTCCATCACCCCCCCCACACACACACACACCCCATTTCCCCTCCAATGTTAGCAATTAGGCAGCACACGGACGAGAAAGAGACTTATAGAAAGCAGCCTCCGACGAGCAGCGGAGTTGGCGAAATGGGAACATTTGCTGCGCAACTCCTACGCTTGCGAGCAGCAGGCGCCGAATCAAAACCGGCGTCGTCGCCATCCTCAGCACTCAGGTTGCAGCGCCGTTTAGAATTGCTTGCAAACACAGGCTTGGGAAAAACCCAAGACCTTATGCACCTCGGAAAGGACTCTTCCTCTGAGTCCCGTTCCTCTGTGATCTTCTTACTCGTTATCCCAAAAGTGCTTTTTCAGGAGGCAACTGGACCTTCTTGTTTTTCTTTGAAGGCGTTTCGCTTCTCATCCAAGAAGCTTCTTCGGCTCTGACTGGACGGTGGGGAATGGAAGGATTTGTATTCCTTGCTGGCAGCTGGCCGTTTGTATTCTTTAGAGCAGGGCTTTTCAACCTTTTCACCCATTGTGCCACTTTTAGGATACGGCAATATCCGAGTACCACCAGTCGCCTAGCAAGGTGTCCAAAACTTGATGACCCCCCCCCAAAAAGGAAAAAAGTGATGAAGTACAGGTAGTCCTCGACTTACAACAGTTTGCTTAGTGACTGTTCAAAGTTACAATGGCACTGAAAAAAGTGCCCCCCAAGGCACAGCCGAGCAAGACACCTGCCTGCCCACCCGGCGGCGCTCTTCCTCCTGTCTTGAGGTTTTCATTGTTTGAACATTTCTGTTGGGGATTGGCAGCAGAGGTGGGGTGGGGTGTATGTGGTTTTTATTCCCCCTGTCTGTTGGCTGGTTGTAGCAGATTTTGGTCACTTCACATGACCCTGGGACACTGTGACCGTCATAAATATGAATCAGTTGCCACGCATCTGAATGTAAATCACAAGACCCTGGAGATAAGGCAACATTCCAGCTGATTGGTGCTTCTTCAGGGCTCAGCAGAAGCACCAGGATCAGTGCCGAGCTCCAGCTGGAGCCTGGCACTGATCCTGGCGCTTCCGCTGAGCCCTGACAGCCTTGCAGCTCCAGCCATCTCTCGCTCAGGCTTGTGCAGTGCTGCCACCAGTTCAGCTCATTCCCCTCCCCTGCTACCACTTTTCTAGGATGGTCGCGTACCACCTGCCAGGTGCCAATGTACCACAGGTGGTACCCGTACCACTGGTTGAAAAGCCCTGCTTTAGAGAGTGGTTGAGGCCATTTGGAGGATGACCTCCAAGGGTCATCTGAGTAGTGGAAATGTGTGTGGACTACTCAGGTGACCTTGAGGACACAGAAAACCTCCAAATGGCCTCAAGGATTCTCTAAAAGAATGCAAATGACCAGCAGTCTGCAAGGAACATAAATCCTTCCATTCCCCACCATCCGATCAGAGCTGAAGAACTTCTTGGATGAGGAGCAAAACATCTTCAAAGAAAAACAAAGAGGTCCAGTTGCCTCTTGAAAAAAGCTGCTTCGGGACAACCATTACCTGGATGACTGAGAATCTCCATAGACATTTTTACTCATTACTTATTGAATAAACTGCAGTTGGCTGGGTTGGCATACTGCAGGCAGGATTCAGTCAAAATGCTGAGCCAAATATGTGGATGTAATTGCAGAGATTTTGTTCCTTGACTGCTGCTCCCACTCACTCCTGGAGTTGACAGAGCCCTGCTGCCCCAGGCTCACTGATAATGACTCATAGACTTAATGAAGGGTGTAAGTCTCCACCAACAATCACAAGCTATGAGTAAGAAACAATGAACCTTAGATTTAATGGAACTAAGTATAGCGAGTTTAAGAAGAGGATAAAATTCCGGTGCATTTGTATCTTTTGTGTAATGATGCTATTTGGCCTGGAGCATCGGGGGAAGTACCTGAGGATTGGAAAAGAGCTGATGTGGTTCCCATCTTCAAAAAAGGGGGGAAAAAAACCAGGAAGACCCAGGAAACTACAGACCAATCAGCCTAACATCAATACCTGGGAAGATACTGGAAAAGATCATCAAAAGACAGACCTGTGAACATCTAGAAACAAATAATGTTATAATTAGAAGCCAGCACAGGTTTGTTAAAAACAGATCATACCAAACCAATCTTATTTCATTTTTTGACAGACTAAATTAGTAGACCAGCGAAATGCTCTGCACATAGTATACTTGGACTTCAGTAAGGCATTCGCCAAAGTAAAGACCACAACCTACTTCTTGGTAAGCTAGAAAAACATGGGAGAGATGGCATCACCACCAGATGGATTTGTAATTGACTGACAAGCCATACTCAACAATAGTCCTTAATGCTACTACATCTATATCAGACATGTCAAACTCGCGACATCACGTGATGTCGCGCAACATATTGGGCTGGCTTTGCCATTGCTGCAATGAGGTGGGCACGGCTTCCGGATGACACATCTGGCCCATGGGCCGGCAGTTTGACACCCCTGATCTACTGTATATGGAGGGAAGTAAGCAGTGGGGTATCACAAAGTTCCGTCTTAGACCCAGTACTCTTCAATATGACTTAGATGAGGGAATAGAAGGGGAATTTATCAGATTTGCAGGTGATACCAAGCAGGCAGGAATAGCCAACATCCTAGATCAGGAGTCTTCAAACTTGGCCCTTTTATGACTTGTGGACTTCAACTCCCAGAATTCCTCAGCCAGGCATGCTGGCTGAGGAATTCTGGGAGTTGAAGTCCACAAGTCATAAAAGGGCCAAGTTTGAAGACCCCTGCTCTAGATGATAGGCTCAAGATCCAGATGGATCTCGACAGACTTGAACATTGGGCCCTATCTAACAAAATGAAATTCAACGTAGCGAAAAGTAAAATCTTACACTTAGGAAAGAATAACCAAAAGCATACGTACAGATTAGGTGAAACCCGGCTTAATAGCAATAACTGTGAGAGGGATCTTGGGAATCCTGGTGGACAATCAGTTAAAAATAAGCCAACAGAGTGCAACAGCAGCCAAAAAAGCCAATGCAATCCTAAGTTGCATTAACAGAGGGATCAAGATCACGTAAGGTATTAATATCACTCTATAAAGCCTTAGTAAGACCACACCTAGAATACTGCATCCAATTTAGGTTACCACACTATATAAAAAAATGTTGAGTCTCTAGAAAGAGTGCAGAGAAGAGCAAAATAGATGCCTGGAGGCTAAAACATATGAAGAACGGTTGCAAGAACTGGGCATATCTAGTGAAGAGAAGGACCAGGATGACATGATAACAATGTTCCAATATTTGAGGGGCTATCCCAGAGAGGAGGGGGACAACCTATTTTCCAAAGCACCCGAAGGCCAGACAAGGAACAATGGATGGAAATTAATCAAGGAGAGATTCAACCTAGAAATAAGGAGAAATTTTCTGACAGTGAGAACAATCAACCAATGGAACAGCTTGCCTTCAGAAGTTGTGGGTGCTTCATCACTGGAGGTTTTTAAGAAGAGACTGGACAGCCACTTGACAGAAATGGTATAGGGCACAGGTTGGCAACCCTTGGCTCTGGAGTCGCATGTGGCTCTTTGAGCCTTCTCCTGCGGCTCCCAGCCTCCTCCGCCATTTGCAGAGAGAGAGAGACAGAGAGAGGCACTTGTGCTTCCCTTCTCTCTCTCTCTCTCTCTCTCTCTCTCTCTCTCTCTCTCTCTCTCTCTCTCTCTCTCTCTCTCTCTCTCTCTCTCTCTCTCTCTCTGAGTGGGGGAAGAGGACTGGCAGACCAAGGGCAGGAGAGAGCCAGCCCAATAAGAATGTGTGTCAGCTTGTCGGAGAACAGCGTGAAGCCAGTTTGCCAGGAGAGCAGAAGATCCGAGAGAAAGAGAGAGAGAGAAGAGGGAGAGAGAGAGAGAGAGGGAGGGAAGGAGACAAAGAGAGGGAGAGGGAGAGGGAGAGGGAGAGGGAGAGGGAGAGAGAGAGAGAGAGAGAGAGAACTCATGCAGAGCAGCCTCTATTTCTTTTTAATTAAACTCTTCAATCAAGCTCCCCCCCCTCGCATGCACGCATGCATGCGCAGGTTTTGCAGCTGCCAGTTTTTTCTTTTCTCTGGGAAACTGGTCCAAGTGGCTCTTTGAGTGCTTAAGGTTGCCGACCCCTGGTATAGGGTCTCCTGCTGGAGCAGGGGGTTGGACTAGATGACCTACAAGGCCCCTTCCAACTCTGTTATTCTGTATTCTGTCTTCTATTCTGTATCCTGGGCTAATTTGAGTGTGCAATTGTATCATTTGCACAAATTATATCATCATGAACAATGTACATTCTGATCTATCAGACAATCAGGAATAATGGATTCTTATTTTCCCAGTTAGCCCATTGAATGGACAAGATGGGGCAATCCATAAATAAACAAACCAATCAATATTTCATTGTAGGGGAAGAAACACTTCTTTGGAAACTGTGATTTCCAAGGGTTATTAATATCAATGTCAGCCCTTTTAATGGGGACTGGAAATGTACTGGAAGTCAATGCAATTTAGTCCTTGACTTACAACCACAACTGGGAGCAAAATTTTTTGTTGTTAAGCAAGGTGGTTGTTAAGTGAGTTGCATCATACTTTGAATCAAAGTATGTAGGATCAAAAGAAGAGCTGATCTTATCATATGCCACTAATGCTTAGCAAAATATATAACTTTAAGAGACAATCAAAAAGCAAAAAGGGAAACAAAAAGACCAAAACACCTCTTCACCAGCAATCGACACCCAGATGAATATAGATTAACACCAGAAGAACAATCAAAAAGTAAATAATACTCCAGTCAAGGAACCATCAACACAGACATGCAAACTAACAGTAAACAACACCTTAATCAAGGAACCACCAAGAACAGGGGTCTTCAAACTTGGCTCTTTTATGACTTGTGGACTTCAACTCCCAGAATTCCTCAGTCAGGCAAGCTAGCTGAGGAATTCTGGGAGTTGAAGCCCACAAGTCATAAAAGAGCCAAGTTTGAAGACCACTGACCAAGATCATTCCCACCAGCACTGACAGAGCAAGCCACTAGTACCTAAAATGAGAAGAAACCCCTCTCCCTTCTAACACTGATGATGTTACCTAGTTGGGTAATGAAACATTTGCAAGAAAACAACAGAGCTCAGAGAGCACCAAGGACCCCACAAAATATCAAAACTAATAGATGGAATGAATGGAATCTCCAATGAAAGGTTGTGCAACTACTTAAGATTGATTGAAATTCAGAGGAAAAGAGAATAGAATATGATTCTTCCTTGGGAGAGATCTAGGGGAAATATTTATTTGTATCTCATATTTTTCTGCTGCCAGAACCCAACATTATACAAGAATTTCAGCTTGAATATTGTTATAGTCTTCCTTATTAGGAATTGTATTACCTCAGAGACTCACCTTTGTGACTGGTAAGATGTTTTCTATTTTTCTGGTGACCATTGGACTGAGGAGAGTATTCTTTCTAGGAAAAACAGTGGGAGAGAGAAAAGGCCATGAATTCAATTTATCATGTATTTCAATTCCTAATGATTTTCTAAAGCAGTGGTCTTCAAACTTGGCAACTTTAAGACTTATGAACTTCAATTCCCAGAATTCCTCAGCCAGTCCTGGCTTGCTGAGGAATTCTGGGAGTTGAAGTCCGTAAGTCTTAAAGTTGCCAAGTTTGAAGATCCATGTTCTAAAGCTTACAAGTTATTTTACAACTTGAATACCATTTTTCTCTTGTGATGGTATGAGCTTCAGCCTTATGTTGTACAACCAGGGCAATTGCTGAAAGGAAGGCATTATTCTGATAAGGCATCTCTCATTCCCCAACAATTGCATTTCTGGCCACTTCTAGTTTCTAGATGGTCTTCAAAGATGACTGCAAGTCTATCCTTGAGATGATAAGGGGACATGTGTTACTGTTACTGTTGTCAGGTCTTGCTGTTCCTAGGGCTACAGCTAGTGCACCAGCCTGCCTGTTGCTTCCACCTCTTGAGGAATTAGGGCCATAAATCCGAGAGGACCCCCCCCCCCCCCATTTACAGACCTCCTTCTGGGGTAGAATGATCCCATCCAGAATCAGCCAAGGAGTCAAGATCAAGCAAAAATAATTATGTAAGAACTCTACCCAATCTTAGTTTCATAGCCTCCAGACATCAGTAAAGACCCCCACTGCATCTCCAGCTGAGCTCACAGTGACAATGTATAATTGGGTATCATCAGCATATTGATAATATCTCACCCCAATCAATGAATAATATCACCTAGCAGTTTCGTGTACTGCTGAAGCTAAATTGCATGAAGATGAGAGTGAATTCTTAGACCAACAACGAGAGCAATTTTTTTTAAAGCAATGAGCATTCCGAAGTCTGAGCATTAAATCAGCAATGGGGCGGGGAAGAGCTGAGTCCTATAGAATTCACAATAAAGAAGCCAGAAGTTTACTGTTGATTGGAAATGCTCAGTCAAGAAAGAGTGGAACTATCATAAAGTAGTCTCTCCCAATCTCAACCTTTGCAGGAGGTCCAGAATGTACATTCACTCACTCACTCACTCACTCACTCACTCACTCACTCACTCTCTCTCTCTCTCTCTCTTTCTCACTCACTCATTCACTCACTTACTCACTCAATTTTAGAGATCTTATAGGCCAGTGATGGCGAACCTTTTAGAGACCGAGTGCCCAAAACCTGGCCCCGCCCTCGCTCCGCCCCCACTCTGCCCCCATCCCTGCCCCACCCCCGCTCTGCCCCCCCATCTCCTGCCCCGCCTGCCCACAGGACTACTCACTGCCTCCAGGGCCCGCAGCAGATCGCCCAGGCAGTCCAGCAGCACTATGGCGGCCGCACTCTCTGTCTGCGCCCTGCAGCATCAACTGCATGATGGGGTGTGAGGGCAGAGTTTTGTCTACGCTGCCTGGCCACGCTTCAGGGGGGCTGCTGGAGAGGAGGGGGTCGCGGGGGGAGGCAAGGCTGGGGCAATGGCATGTGTGCCCACAGAGAGGGCTCCGAGTGCCACCTCTGGCACCTGTGCCATAGGTTCGCCACCACTCTTATAGGCAATTCCAATTATAAATACAAGTACCGCTCTGTAACATGGATTAATACAACAGAAAATACAATAGCTACAATTAGAGAATATGTGGCCATGAAAACAGGCACCGTGTAGCAAAAATCTAGCCAAATTCAAAGTGGAAGAACGGAGGCATATCTGAGTCAAATGGTGAAGGAGTTACACCATTGCCACTTTTTAAGGAGGATGGCAGTACCATTTCACTCAGTGATGGTTTTACCATTGCCTTAATTGTTGGTGGTACCAAATATTGCTGAGAGGTTTAATAGGACTGGACTTAATAGGACGTGACCCATCTAGGAGCCACGAAAGTCATCCACTAGTGACCAGTGCTGTTTCAGTCTCTTTTCCTGATCTGAAAGAAATCCAGATAATCTACTTTTATGTAGGAATCTGTGCTTCACTGTCATCTTCCGAATTCTGCCCCTACAACCTGCTCAAAGAAGAGATTGTAGGTCAGCAGAAAACTATCTAATGTGGTTGAGCCCAGGCAGGGCCTCTTCAGCAGAAAGTGCATCAAGCAAATGGTTGGTACCACATCTTCTCCAAAAGAAGTATTAACCACATCTTGAGTCCAATCATGCAGTCACATAATGGCTGCACAAAGAAGCCACGTGGAGTGTGGATTCAGCTCAAAGGTTTGGCTATTGCTATTGAGAATTGTTCTGGAGACCCCACGGATGACTTTTTATGTTGTTGTCTTAGTCATCTTATTAGCCCTGTGCAAATATGGCTAGTGTGAAACAAATGTGATTTGATCTGCCAAATATCTGGAAAACAGGTCAGCAGTCTAAAGTAAAGAGTCATACTAAACAGGCTTAATGCCGCATTGAAAAAGAAGATGACTGCAAATAGTCTCTCCCTGTATAACTAAAGCCTTTTCTACATCTAATTCAATCAAGTATCTGGGGCTATTCTTACCAATATAGGTATCATGAGGAGTGAATGAATTGGCCTGTATATATCATATAATTCCACTGTAAACGTGTTAGAGGAAATGAGATACTCTAGGGCTCTTTAGTTCTGGGCATCAATTAATGGGATGATTTTCACATCAAGATCCAGTTTTCCAAAAGTTATTTAGTTTAGGCTTTAGCTTGGCATCTGAATTAAGAAACAGTCCCAACCTGTCCTCTTACAGATTTCTGCACAAAAAGGCTTTGTCTTTCTGCATGGTTTCCTGAAGGTTACTGCATGTCAGTACAGATGGTTGCTAGGTGATGGTTATCTGGAGCTGTTCCTTTGGACATTGTGTCTTATGGTTAAAAAGAAGACTTTTCCTCCCACAACTGTACTTACAAAAGTGAAATTCCTGCACTTGACACCCTGAGATGATGACATTTACAGACATCTCATCTCCCAAATAGTATTATCAATTTTGGCAGCATTTTAACTCCCTGAGGACTTATCAGGCATCGTGTGTTCCAAGAAAGTTTCATTCTAAATCAGAAGAATTCTGGAAATCAATGTCATATGGGTTAGGGTTATTGTGTAATATGGTAATTTAAAAAAATGCTGATCCTAATATCTTGGGAAGTTCTGGATAAGGCCCAGTTCATTTCTCTGAGAAGAGGGCTGTTTTTTCATCTATTTATTTTGCTCAGACTTTCTCAACTTGGCATTCCCCAGATGACCTGGCACCCATAATTCTTTAGTTCCCAGCCAACATTCACGGAGAGGCTCGGCATATGTGTGGTGGGGAGGTGAAGATGGGAGGACATGTGGTTAGTGGGTGAGTGGCAGAAGAAGCTTTTTTCAGCTATTAACCTATTTGATGCAATTTTATTCTAGTCAAGTACCAAAGTGAATCCTAAAATTAAGGCCATAAAAATATTAAGTAACACATGGATATTGATTTATCCAGATCCCCAAATCTTATCTTTATAACATGTAATAGCTTATTAGTTGGATAACGTTTGATAAAGGTTAGAGCCGCTAATGGCAGGCAGTTAAATTCTCTTGTTTCTTCGTTTCGCTATCTGCTGTTACTCAGTTTGATGAAAGAGAATTTGATTAAGAAAATGTCCACAGGAGAATTCTTGAGAAATTCTCCCTCAGGTGGAATCATTCTACTGTTCTTGTACTTATTTACTTACAAGACTGCCAAGAGGTATGGGTGAGAATGCTCACTTCTTACTTCAACAATTTGCAGTTTCCTTGGCTTCTGATGGGCTTCTGTTGAATTTCATGGAAAAACATCATGGTGCAATACAGCCTATGAATTTCATCCTATTGATAATGGTGCTTCTACCATATAACCGTTAAGAAGAAATGCTGCTTTTAAAAAACTTGTAGAAAATCTCCATCCAAGAGGAAAAATTTGTAGACATTATTATACGTTTGTGCTAAAAGCGCAGACATTCTGAGCCTATTTTAGCTTATAAGTGGACAGTTGCTGAACATGAAAAACAGACATCAAGTGATATGACAAAGCACAAGGGCCTAGCCCAGTCTTGGAATATAATGGCTCAAAGGGACTTTATGTAATATTTTTAGCCATGTTGTATCTTTACTAAACATCTCAGCCAAAAGATATTGAACAAAAGGATATTCTAGTCTATACTGAAGATAACACATAAAGCACATTTATCATTTCAAGTCTTATATGGAAGGAAATTAAATGAATCTTTGCACCCAAGAAATTTATTTTTAAAACATAGAAATGTTGTGAAACATTCCTGAAAAAGTTTAATTGCGGCTTCTTTTTGTGCCATAAATGTTTGAGGCCCCTGTGTTGAAGATTTGAAAATCTAAATTTCTGACACAGAGAGGGAGACAGAAAGAGAAAAACAAAAGTCTCTTGAACAGAGACAACTTTATTGTTCTAAAAACCTTTTGCTATTTTTTAAAAATATATGATTACCCTTTTGTTAAGAAACACTTTCTGTTTTTTTTTTATTTCATAAACTACTTTGGGGCTGGTTCTTTTTTCTTTAAAAAGCCAAAAGGTGGCTTTTTAAAAATCACTCAGATCTAAATTGCAAGGGCCAAACTATGATAAAATTAATAAAATATAAGCGGGAAGAAATACAAGCTGTGTGGGAGGCCAGCCAACTATTTTATTATTCCCTTCTATTATCACTCTCTGGCAATCTTGTTTTTCTCAGAAAACTGACATTTCAGATTTCCTTTGCAGAGGGATACAGCGTGACATAAGGTGGCATGACACCACTGAGCCATTTTGCTGAAAATAACACACCAAATGACATTTGATTATGTGTCTCTTGGGAACAAGTTAATTAACTTCAAATCAGGATATTACATAGAACGTAATACAATAAACTCCTAGAATCAGTCCATGTGTGGTTGTCATGTATATTTCCTATTAAAAACACAAAAAGAAAATGAAAAGTATACAGTATTTGGAGCAAGTAATACACATCCCTGCTTTGCTCTGAACAATGGACTCATTTAATCAATACAAAATAACACAGATCACGCAGACATTTTCACTGACATTTGTTCAACATCAGAGTTCCCAGTTTCTTTCCAGCCTCAGTTCAAGATGCTGGTCATTTTTTTAAAAGATGCAATGCTAGTTATGTCCTTAGAATAAATTTTGGGATTGAACCCAAGATGCCTATTGCTAGAGGTGCTCTCTTTGCTCTCTTTTGCTATTGTCCTTCTATTTGCAATTCTTTGTATTATGTGATTTTCTCCAGTTGTTTCTGTTTTGCTCTGCTGAATCCAGGTACTACAACATCCAATATCCAGATCTTTTTATCTTTCATATCAACAATTCTTAAGTCTAAGGCAGGAGTAGGCAACCTTGGCTCTTTTATGACTCGTGGACTTCAACTCCCAGAATTCCTGAGTTAGTCATGCTGAGGGGAAAGGGAGAGGTTTCCAAGCTGAGCCATGCTGGCTCAGGAATTCTGGGAGTTGAAGTCCACGAGTCATAAAAGAGCCAAGGTTGCCTACCCCTGGTCGAGGGAGTAATGTGTCAGGTGCTTGTTTGCCTGAATTCTAAGGTTCCAGAGCACTTAGCTTCTTCATTTTTCTATTATTTTGTCTATTTTGGGGTCCCATCAGTTCTTGCTTGTAGGCAAATGGCATTTCTTGCAGATGTTGCACTGCACCATTGTTGCTTGTTTGTCTGAATTCTAAGGCTCCAGAGCACTTAGCTTCTTCATTTTCCAGCCCGCCGTTCACATGAGTCAAGCTGTGAGTGTGTGCTGGCTCGCCGCTTGTGTGAGTCGAACTGCGTGTGCGCATGTGTGTGCCAGCCCACGGCCCAGTTGCGAATAGGCCGAGGCCTGGGGGTTGGGGACTCCTAAACTAGGTGGTCCACTGTTTCTTCAGCTTCTTTGCAAAGGCAGCATTTACTGTCTGTTGTTTTCTCAATTCAGGCTGTGTATGCATTTGTTTTTAAGGGCTAGTCTTGGGCAGCCAGAATTAGCCCCTCTGTCTCTTTAACTTTCCTGCTCTTAGCCATTGCCTGGTCTTGTTCTTATCTAGTTTTTTTTTAAAATGAACTGGCCATGCCTCTTTTCTGTTCTTCATTTGGTCTTTCTCATAGGCCAGTTTGGTCTCTCCAGTACTCAGTAAGCCTTCATGCTGTACTACTTTCAATGCATCTTCATCACCATCCTTCAGATATTATTCTAATGCCTCTTTCCCTCCCTTCCACTGACTGGTGTTCTTGCGACAATCCACACTCACCTTGATCGATCAAATCTTTATTATGATCATATTATGATCATAGACCATTATCCTCCCCAAATAATTCTGGTGACTAATTCTGTCAGAAATCTCAACCCTACTCAGAGTTCCCAAGGAAAGAGAATGGCATTGAAATGCCCTTTGACATGTGATCAAGGCTCCTGCTATTCATGGAACAAGGAAGTGCCATTATTCTGATCCAGCTCACTGGTCCACTGAGCTCTTGATGACTGGCAGCAGCTTAGAGGAGACAGGAAATCTTTCCAGCTCTGCTTGGCGATTGCTCTCTTGGCAGCTCCTAAGACACCCTTTTTGCCCTTTCAGTCCACCCTCAGCTTGCCCCAAAGTCTAGCAAGAGTCAGGACATTTCATCCTATCTCTCTTGGGGTCCACAAATGGGGTGCACGTGTGAGCCACAGATGGGGTGGCATGTTTGAACCACAGGTTCACTGACTTAAAATTCTATTCATTCTTTGGCCAATATGCTATGGCTTTTTCTATTTGTCCTTCCTGTTTTTTTGGATACATGGTAGGCAAAATATTGGGTCATTTTTTTTTAAAGCAATACTCAGCTATTAGATTACCTTTGTTACCCTTGCCCTCAGCACAGTTGGTTCCAGTAGAAATCAGATTGCATCTTAGAGGGATGAGTTCTTGTGGCTGCCCCCATGACTGATTTTTCAATTTGTAGAGGAAAAACGAAGCATGATTTCCATGCTGGAAAGAAAGAGGTCCAGAAAGTATGGAGTGGGAATATTTATGTAAAGTTACATTCTGAGTGACCATAACAATAATGACAAGTTTTTAAATTAAGATTTTGTATCAGTATCAGTCACACTGCTCATTAATATGGATATTATCACACACTTCTGTTTCCATGGTGTAAAAAATGAGCAGTGAAATATGCAAACCATATGCATACTGGCTGGGCAAAACTTGAATAAAATTAATTGTATGAATAATTGGCATTCTTGTGGCGTTTTGACAATTTTTAAAAATGATTGTGTATTATAATATGGACTATGATCTTATTTTAGGGACTCAATGAATGTGTGGTGCTTCGGCTACTTTTATATATGTATGCACACATGAGAATGAGCATCACTCTGGAATAATATATGAACCACTTTCCTGTCCTAAAATGATCATTTCTGGAAAGCTGCCAGATTAATACATTCCGCTGGGAAAAAAGTGGAATATTCTCTTAGTAAGCTGCTGAGTTTGGCTCCCAGCTACCATAAACATGCCAATAAGTATCAACTTAGAAAATTGTAGCATGTTAGGAGCAAGATTAACACAGAACATTTCTCCCTTTGAGATGGCAGTGTGAGTTTTCCCCCATCTCTATTATACTGAAAAAACATTTAGTCTTGTGAATCCCCTTATTGAAGTTTGAAGTAGAACAATCCAGGGGCAAATTTACTCAAGGATAACATCCTCTCCTACCACTTGAAAGAACGTAGACCAGTGGTTCTCAACTTTTTCTTCACCACAGGCCCCCTTTAAATACCTTTTGTGGCCACGCAACATGGCCACAGAACCCCAAAACTCAAAGATTTAAATCATAAAATTTCTTCAAGCCTTCCTGGACACTGTGTCTTGACTGTGGAGTTTTTTCCCCTTAATTCCCTGTTGTTTACGTACAATGTCTACAGCCCACAGAATGGCCTTTGTAGTTTAGTTCAGGTGTCTTCAACCTATGGGCTGTGGCCCACTAGTGGGCTGTGAGGGGTTTGCAACTGAGCTGCAGAAATGGCTGGGGAGCGCACACGCACATACACATCCTCACTTGAGCGAGCAGTGGGCGAGCACACACGCTCCATTTAAGTGAGTGGCAGGCGCGGGTGCATGCCACTTGCACAAATGGAGCTTTGCGCATGCAATTTTTGGTTGCTCGCATGAACCCATCCCCTCTCCCCCCTGCCAGTCCACAAAGCTGGAAACATTGGGGAACTCCGATTTAGTATATATTGCGGTAATATAAACACATTTTTATTCCTGCAGAAATGTTAAGTTATCCAAGCTAGCTAATTTATGCAAGCAAGCTACAAAATCATATTCGGTTCAAGGAGCAGGAATGTGTTTTGTGTAATAGTATCAGCATCCAAGAAAAAACTCCACATGGTTTATGAAACAAATCAATCCAGAATTCTCACGCAAGCCACAAATGACCAGGCTCAAATTATCCTACTGTGGGAAGTCAGCCCCCAGAGAAGGAGATATTAAAAGGGCAGGAAAATATATTTCCTCAAAGGATCTTGAAGAGGCAGAAAAGCATGCCGTTTTCCTTGATAGCCCCAGGTCTCCCTCCCCCAAGCAGAAGCCAGCTCTGTACAAATGCAGATGTAAACTGTTATGTCCTGGGCCTGTGATTGACAGAGCAGGTGCAGGAAGCTGCAGTGAGACCCGGGCAGACCATGTGGCCTGCCCGGGCCGGACAGGCTGTCTCCAGCCTATTGAGCATGCGCAGAGCGGGAAAATACGTTGCATTTATTGGCTGACGCTGTTCCCTGCAAAAGGTATAAAAGGGATCAGCGCCATTTTGTGTTGTTCTGTTAAAGCTAAAATAAAGAAGCATCTGTTGTTACTCCTGCCTCGTTTCAATGCCTTATCAATGTAAAGAACAGAACATAAACCATCAGGAAGGTTGAAGCTAGGAGATTAAGAAGACAAAGACACCTAAAATCTGCATACCTCACCCAAACTCTAAGAGTCATTAGCCCCAGCACCAGGGAAGCAGGATATGACCTTTGGATCATAATAGGATTAACCCATCACCATCAGAATACCAGAAAAGCACACTCAGACTCAGGTCAAAGTTCATGCCACAGGAACAGGAAACAATTCAAAACAAAAGGCTCCAGAGGGTATAAAAACCCACTCCCTACATGTACTGAGCCCTTTTTTTCTCTCTCTTTCCTGCCAGAACCATCTTTCTGTCTGGCTCTCCTCTTCAATAAACTGCAACCTTCTTTCTAAAGCAGTCGCCATGTTGTTTATCCCCGGCTTGGACTGAACCATGATGAAGACTTTTCTTCCAACACTACTTTGGGCACAAGGTGTGAAGACCCAGTTCTTTAGAAGAAGTCTCTCTTGCTGGGAAAGGTGGAGGGGCAGAGAAGACCAGTAGCAAAGTGGATGGACTCAGTTACTGTGGCCATGAGTGTATCATCGGGAGTGAGAGATCACCATGGAGAATATCTATGTAGTTGTTAACAGTCAAAACTGATTTGATGGCACACAATAAAAATAATATCAGGGTGGAACATGCTGAATTCTTGAATTAGGACTTGAACTAGGAAGACTATCATTTTGTTTTCATTTTATATTTTAGCAAACAAGGAAATCTTTTAAGCACTGAGCAACTGAAATGCCTTTTGTTTCTAGCTGCCATTTGGGAGGTGACATTGAAAACATANTCAAAACTGATTTGATGGCACACAATAAAAATAATATCAGGGTGGAACATGCTGAATTCTTGAATTAGGACTTGAACTAGGAAGACTATCATTTTGTTTTCATTTTATATTTTAGCAAACAAGGAAATCTTTTAAGCACTGAGCAACTGAAATGCCTTTTGTTTCTAGCTGCCATTTGGGAGGTGACATTGAAAACATAGCAGTGAGATTTTATGCATTTATTTGTTTGTCAGTCAAATTTATTAGCCATCTATCTCACCAGAAGAGATGCCACCCGTCTTACAGTAACATTATATAATTCTAAGTAAATTGTTAAAACATAATTGATGATCTCAGAGTCTGATAACAGGCTGAATGAGGATAAAAGAAAGTTGGTTGGATAGACGGAAAGTTTGCTTCAAGGACTGGTATTCAGTAGGAAGTGTTGAGAAGGAATCAGGCTCCCTAATAAATTTTATTTTGTATTTAAGGAAATCATTGCTGCTATTAAAGAGAGGATTCAGAGACACAATGAAATTTGGCTTTCCTTCCCCCCCCTTCCCACTAATCCTCCTGACCACTGAAAAGCTGTTCCACAGAAATGGGGAAATAAATGGAGAGAGAGTGGTGTGACGGGAGTTTAAGAAACCAAATTTGAGATATGTTCTTCAGAATGGAAGGACTTCTTTGCATATGAAAGGTACAATTTAGGAATGTACAAGAGTTCCGTCCTAATAGGAACAATGAGGAGAAGTACTTGTGGAAAGCCTGTTGCTTAGTGGTAAAAACATGTTTTGCATGTTAAAAGATCTTAAATTCAAATTCATTCTGAGCTGGGAAATTTTTTGGTCAAGTCTGTAAGAACTGACAAAAAGGCTTCCTTTTGTGTCCTCCTTTGCTCCAAGAATCAACTTATATTTACAAGGAACCAGGCCTCTCCTATGGTTATTCCAATTTTGTGGAATCCATAGCTACCAACATTTCCAGTTTTCAGGCGTAAGGTGAAGACTTGGCTTTTTAAAAAGCTTTTCCTGCTTGGAATTTCATTGATCTTCTAACAAGGTCTTATACTTCTGACTGATGTATTAAATCGATGCATTGTGTGTGTGTTTGTGTGTATATTTCAATCTAACCCTGAATGCACTTTGAGGTGAAAAGCAAGATAAAATAGAATTAAATTTATGCATACATATTGCGGTTGCTCCAAGACTCCTTCCCCATTTAATTAATGCAAGATTTTAGCAGAATTTCTATGAGAGAACATTTGATTTTTTAATTTATTTTTTTAATGGATTGTAAGCAGCCACATGAAGGGAGGGGCATCTTTGCAGGAAGGGAGGGGCATCTTTTAGAAAAATCCTTTGTGAGAAATCTAAAAAATTCATTGTTATCCTTTCTGCTGCTGGTCCTAGAAGCTAGGAGGTGAAACATTTGAATGGGGAACCTATTTGAAGGATGTACAGCCCAAATCTAAAACTACAAGAGAATAGAGAAAAATAATTTCCACAGTATAAAGTATAGCATCTTCTAACTTTAGTCCAACTTTTGTTGTGATACAAAAACAGATATGCAAACAAGGTTGCTGTCATTTCCTTCAGTGGTTGGACAATCCCCTAGATATGCTATAAGTCACTATTGTGAAAATGACCCAAATGTCAAATCCCCTTTTCAGGGGAAGACGATTCCTCTGGACCCTACAAATATAGAGAGTGATCCTATTCAAAATATGGTTTGATATTTTAAGCTGTCCGATGAATTTTTATCTGACCATTATTAACATGTAATTTTAAGTGTACAGCAATAGCAATAGCACTTAGGCGTATATACGCTTCACAGTGCTTTTACAACACTCTCTAAGCAGAGTCAGCATATTGCCCCCAACAAACTGGGTCCTCATTTTTCCAACCTCAGAAGGATGGAAAGCTGAGTCAACCTTGAGCTGGTGAGAATCGAACTGCTAAATTACAGGCAGCCAGCAATCAGCAGAAGTAGTCTGCAGTACTGCATTTTAACCACTGCGCCACCACGGCTCATAATTATAGTTAATTATAGTTCTAAATATAAAAACAATCAGTTAAAATATAATACTGAATTTCTAGCTTACTAGATCATTGACTTCAAAATCAAAGAATTAAAAATGTAAACTAGAGCCACCATACTTGGACTTTCAGTAAAGGACAGGAAAGAGATACAACCCAGACCCATCATTTCATTGTGAAGTAATGTTTATCCAGTAATATTTCATTGCAAAGGAAGTAGATAAAAAATATGAGAGTGCATATAAAAACATATTATATTTTGAAAAATGTCTAGCAGGCAAACTAAAGTTGCCCAGGTATCAAATAAAACACATCACCTTTTTCAAATTTCCATATATTTATATATGTTATATAATTCTATTTCATTCATGGTTAAGTGTATTGCTGTATGTAATAAATGCAAAGTGCAACCTTAATGCAATTGTAGGGACCCATGGAGGTGACCTTGCAGAAGACATGTAGAAGCCATGGGGACAACAATAGGTATAGAAGAAGTATGCATTAAGCTCTCCAAGAGAGATGGAAAATATGAGAAAAGGATGGGTCTAAGATGAGTCTAACATAGAGGAAAAGGAAAACACAGGTGGAATAACAAGATTCTGTTACAATAGCCTATTTCAATGAAGATAAATCTACTCTTCTTGTGAAATCAGTTTCCTGATCTGGTCTACAACATAGGGTGAGAGCAATCCACACTTTATACTAATTGGGGCATTTTCTTCCTCATTTTAAGTACAGTAATAGCCAACCTAGGGCTCATCTTTGTGTCATGTTTGTCACAGCAAGAAGATGCCTCACTAATTGTTTCTGAAAGATACATCCTCATGACATTACCTCCATCTTGACTTCTAGACATGGTTGAGGCTGCCCAGAATTGGCTTTAGTTGTTCCAGTGTGGAAGCAAGGCTTTCATTTTTCTCTGTACACAAAGCTTGCCATCCAAGTAATCTAGAATGACAAACCTAGAGATGACACATTCAAAGACACTGGACACTACTGTATGACAGAATTGATTTGATTTGATTCTGATAGAGATAAAATAATTGGCAGGATGATCAACACATCAGTACCCCAGCTAATAGTTTTATATTAATACCAAATCAATCCTATCAGCTATTGGAGGTGGGCTAGACCAGGAAACGAGTCCATAAATTTGATTGCAACTGTATTCATTGATATAATCTTGAAAGCCCAACTGGGTTTTCCTTTCCCTGTTTTATATCCAAGGAAGTTAGGGTGGTGTCAGGCTGAGTTTCTTCCCAATCTTTTTTTTTTCTTGGACTTAAAGCAAATGTACATGTTCTCCACATAGTTTCTCCAAGGTAACTTCTCTTTTTTGAGATATGATGCTTTTGAGATATATCAGGAAATATGTCTCTTGATCTCTTGGTAGATCATGATATTTCAGATTTAAATAGATTGACAGATCTTCAGTGAGGCTTTCTTGTGGATGGGGTGGCAACAAACACCAACGTTTTTACATAAGGCTTCTTCTAGAAGATAGGACTTTTACTGTGGTTAAAGTCCAGATAGCCTACCAGGCCCTCCAACAAGGATGTAATAAATTGAGAGACTGAGTGGTTAACATTCCCATGGCAGGCAAGCAAGCAAGTAATAAAAACACAAATAAGTAATCTTGCCAAAAATTGGCATGCTATTATACTTTTGGAATGGCAAAATTGCAGCCTATAAATAGGGATAAGGTGACATGGATCTTAATGACAAAAAAGGAGAATCTCCTTTGCTATGCAGCTGAACAAATAGAAAGAACGGGAAAATGAAAAACATATTACTTCACCTATTCTTAGCAACCAAATCAAAGCTGTTTGTAGATTTGATGTTGTAATCCCCTAAACCTTTGCTTTTAGATATTGTCACAACAGCATTCATTTGGAAAGTGAACATAATTTCATATCTCTTACATTTCTCCAATCTGATTTTTTTTTTTTTTACTTTCCTATACAATGAGAAAAAGCCCAGGTTGTCTCGTTTATGAAATACTACCTATAAAGCAAAGTCCAACGATTTTTCTCTCTTGGTGGAATCAACAGACCTGACTTAACTAGTCTGAGAATCACTTTTGCTTGGATCCGGAACATGTTCATAGTTGAAACACAATAAATTTAAACAGTTAAATACTGGGAGTTACATTCTGGATTGGTAGGTGCATCCATCTACAAGAAAAGAGTCTCAAAAGATGTAGCACCAGCTTTCCTTGGTTTATCTGTTCTTTTTGAAAGCATATAATTTGACTGGCCAGAAACCCAGGTGGTGATTTTTAGATAAATTTATCTGGGAGAACAGGTTTGCTGAAATCCAAGGGAGTTGTTTCATCTAGAGTTGGAATATTAGGTGGAGATGTTGAAAACAATAAGGGCTATTGTTAGAAATAGTTTGGCAGGGGACTTTAGTGCAATAGCTTTGAAAAATACATATTTTTTATCATGTCAATATTGACTTTCGTCTTCTATCCTGCCAGAAGACAGAAACCAGGCAGACAATTTCTCAATTAGCACTGACCTATAGACCCTTTCAGGGAGAGAGAGAGGGGAGGAGGAGGAGGAGGAAGAGGAGGGGGAGGAGGAGAAAAGGAGAAGGAAGGAGGAAGGAGGCAGGAGGAGGAGGAGGAGGAGAAGAATGATAATAATAATAATAATAATAATAATAATAATAATAACAACAACAACAACAACAATAATAGAAAGACTGTGGCAAAGGCAAGCAAGGGTAGTACCAATAGTAATAGGCGCCTTGGGTGAAATCCCAAAACAACTGGAGCACCACTTGAACACCATTGGCATTGACAAATTCGACATTAGTCAATTGCAAAAGGCGGC